>NW_027529459.1:86299-106287 GCF_008692635.1 Crocuta crocuta | reverse complement strand
AAATGACTTTGAAAGATAATTGGAAGGGTAATCACTGGCTGTTGTGGGTCTTGAGGGTTTTTTAAAAATTTCTTTTTATTGTGTTTGTTTCTTTGGTTTTTCATTTCTTCAAAGACAGATGGGTTTAAATGAAGGAGAATTTAGAGAGGCTGTGCAAAATCAATAAATCAATGGAGCAAACAACTTCATTGTGTGTGTTGCAGAAGGCAACATTATACAAGTTAAATGGTTAACCTTGGAAATGAGCAGAGATACCTTTGCTATCATAAGGGGGAAAAGGAAAGGAATTATAGGTGCCAATGAAGTAAGTTCAAAAGTTAAAAAAAAACATGGTTTCATCTTCTCTGTAAAGTACTAATAGTATGATAGTAGTAGTTTGCATAGACTCTCAAAATAGTTTTTATTGAGCCAAAAGGAGTACATATTTCTTATTCACTGTAGACATAGGGCAAAATGACTTTCAGGAGAAAGAGCTAATTCACACCTTTGAGTAGTATATCAGTAAGTTTAGCCATTCCTCTACCTCACAACCAGACAGCATTCAGTCACCACTGATTTATTCAATAAGAATTATTTGTGCCAGGTAGTATTTTAGGAAGTGATGAAGGATATACATGCATTTTTTTCCTCTTAAGAGTGTAAAAATACAATGAGAAACAAAAGATAAAACAGGACATATAACAACTGATATCTATCATTTATCTATCTATTATCTCTTCTGTGGTAGGAGACACATATATAGGTAGACTTATTTTTTTCATGAATATAACTACTCACTTGTATATCTACATTTTGTTGATTTATCAACCTATTTTAAAGAGGAGATTAATAACATCATATTTTATTTTTAGAAAAAGAATTTGGAACCAATGTAATGGTAAATGATGGAGGATCAGAAAGAGAAAAAAATAGAACATTTTAGGAAGATCTTATAGTTGAGAATAGAAATGATGACAGGCAGAGATAAAACTTAGGAACTGGAAGAGAAGATGAGTGTGGAAATACTTAGGAGATAGAAATGGTTACCATTACTTCATTTAACTTCTTTGTACATAATATCTATTAACAGTGTTCACAAGAAGTTACCCAGGGTTTAACAGAGCATAGACGGTGAAAGTTATCTCAGAGATATGCATGGTCACTAATACGCCAGTCTTAAGGGAGTCTACCTCATTGATGGCAGTAAATCTATTTCCTTTACAAGTCAAATTTCAGATCTATTAAATGGGCCATGAACTGATAACCAGAGTTTAGGATTCTTGTTTTAGTTAAGTACACCTCTATCTAAGAATTATGCAAAGTCTTAGAACTAACCTATGGATTTAAAACTTTTTAAAAGAGTTCCACTTAAAAATGGAACTCTTTGTAGGGAGGGAGAGCCTGGGTGGCTCAGTCAGTTGGGTATCTAACTCTTGGGTTTCAGCTTAGGTCATGATTTCACAGTTCATGAGTTCAAGCCCCAATTGGGATTCTCTCTCTCCCTCTCTCTGCCCCTCCCCTGTTCATGCTTTCTTTCTCAAAATAAGTAAATAAAAAAACAAATAAAATGCTTGTAGAAAGTTCTGAAATTATCTTTACACATGTATCTTTGTGANCAACACTTATAATTTTAAAATAAATGTCCCAAATTTAAATGTCCCTTATAAATTTTTAAAACTATTTATTTATTATTGGGATAGAGAGACTGAGTGTGAGTAAGATACGGGTNTTGGGATTCTCTCTCTCCCTCTCTCTGCCCCTCCCCTGTTCATGCTTTCTTTCTCAAAATAAGTAAATAAAAAAACAAATAAAATGCTTGTAGAAAGTTCTGAAATTATCTTTACACATGTATCTTTGTGATTTGGGTTCTAAATCTCTAAATGACTAAAACCTAAATTTTCTAAAAATATTTTTTGGGGTTTCACTTGAAGTTATAAATTTTCCTTTGAGTTATATCTCATATATTCCCATTAATTTTTTTTTCTGAATTAATCTTCAAGGATGCATGTTCACTAATAATATTCTGTAAATATTTAACTAAATCAAAAGCTTAAAGTATTATAGTAGTCTATAGAATTGGTGAATTCTAATTATTTAGGAAGTTTCTTTATTCTTTTGAATAAATATATAAATANACTGAGTGTGAGTAAGATACGGGTAGAGAGAGTGGGAGACACAGATCCAAAGCAGGCTCCAGGCTCTGAGCTGTCAGCACAGAACCTGACATAGGGCTCAAACTCACAAGCCATGAGGTCATGACCCGAGCTGAAATCTGGCATTTAACCAACTGAGCCACCCAGGCACCCCATAAAGGTCCCTTATAAATAGGACATACATCAACTTTTCAATTATCATATACTTAAAACATTTTTATAATTATAAAATAATGTACTTTTTATATAAAATTTGAGAAATAGAAACAATTTAAAAAATACAAACATGCATAATCCTACTTAAAAACTTTGTGTTTTAAATTATTTTCTTTTAAGCAGTGAAAGGTTTTATAATATGGCAGTGCAAGTGGCTGGGGCAGATGGTTTTATAGGTTAAGTATGGTTTAAAGAAGAACAAACAGAAGTCCAAAAACAGTGGAGAAGCTCCAAAAGCAGAGGCGGACCAGTGGTATGCAGATTTGACTCTCAAGTATTTAGGGATACTATTGGAGATGGGATTCCCACGCAAATGTGATTCCCATGGAAATGTCTGTCGAATGAAGTAAAAACATCTAAGGAGCCTCAGATATGGCTTACTAAAGTCTTGGATTTTGGTTTTAACCAACAAATTGACTTCTCTTTAATCCATGTATTGGAAATTACTAAGGAATATTTAGCTTCCATATATTATTATTTAATATAGCTAAGAATTGAATAAACTGGGAAAAAAGATGTCAAAAATACTTTTGCATAAGTGGGTACCTTCTGATAAAGGTAAATTTGATTCATTCAAAAATCATGCATAAATCTAAATTTTGATTTCTTCTAACTGCCCCAGTCCTCTGAAATTAAAATAATGATAAAGATAATGGTAACAAAAAAACATAATAATAATTGCTCTTATTCTCTTCCTACTGTGAAAACTCGGTACCTCCTTGATAGTTGCACCCTGGTATTGTAGGTACAAACAGCAATGACCATTTTACAACTTCTGAGAGTGAGTTGCTTCAATTAAAATTCAGAACATTCCACTCCTTTTCTCAGAATACTCCTTTATTAGAGATGACAGATATTTACTTCTTTTGTCAAAGAAATAGTCCTAGGTATATAGCTAGCAAGAAAGATGTCACCTTATCCTCTTGGACGTGTTCAAATCATGCTCAAATAGGAAAGGCAAGATTCTACTTATTAGCTCTCTGTGTGTCTTAAATTTTCTTTCTTTGTAAGTCAATTTGTACCTGTTTGAATGTGACCTGCCTCATTTCTGTATGATTATGGTTCAAAAATAATGTGTCTTTTTCAATAATGTAATTGCAATATGTTTAATTCTCAAAAATGCCTATATATTAGAAGATGGCTATCGTTATAATGTCATAATGAACATTGGAAACCACATTTTTTTTTGATATATGGTACTGATAAATCTCTGAATATTCAACATCTTGGTAAGTAAATATAAGCTAATAAAATATATTGTGCTTTTTTTTACTTATTTATTTTGAGAGAGAGAGAAAGATTGCAAGCATGAGCTGGGATGGGGCAGAGAGAGAGGAGGGAGAGACAGAATCCCAAGCAGGCTCCGTGCTGTCAGTGCAGAGCCCAATGAGGGGCTCGAACTCACAAACCATAAGATCATGACCTGAGCTGAAGTTGTATGCTTAACCAGCTGAGACACCCAGGAGCCCCAGTACTTAACATCAAATAAAACTTTGAAATTATTAGAATGGTTAGATGAAAGAGGTGTTAAATAATTTGCTTTAAATATAGAATGGAGTAATGACGATTCTTTTATTATAAAGAAACTATAACAGTGTAATTTCTCTTGTGTATCCTCTAAGTTGTTGAAGTATCATTAAGAATAGTAAACCATCTTAACAGTTATTGTTAAAAGATCTTCTTTGATTCAGTTTGCAATGGCACAGGAAAATCTAGTGGCTTGAGTAAAAATATTGGAAAAGCATTTTTTCCTTTGAAGATCTCTGAATAGATTGTTATTGTGATTCATCTTCTAAATAGTTCCACCTCTTCAAACAAAAACATGGGACTAGTGGCAAGTTGCCACAAATCATAATAAAGTCCTACTTATAATGAAATTTGGTGACATTGAACTCTTGAGCTTCTGTTAGTTGCATTTGCTGGAAAGAAGTGTAAGAGGTAAATGATAAAGAAGGACCTAACGAGCAAAAGAAGGTAATGCTTCCTGCTGCAATTCATCACCTACCTACATTATCTATGGTTTTAGTAAGCATATGAAGTACCATTCCCACTAGTTTTGTTTCATGTGATTTGGAATAGTTGTGATTTCTGTCTCCAGCCATCAGCAAGTAACATGGCTAAATGAAACGTGATTATAACTTTCAGGGTTAGGTTTATGTAGAAGGCTTGCCAGAGATTTGAAAGTAAAAATAAAATTAGTTTCAGAAGAAATTAATTTTGTAGAATCCTAGTACCAAAGTATCAGTGAGGTAAAGATATATTTTTTAAAAAAATTTCCTATAGGGTAATGTTATTTTTTTGTTTTATTTGCAACATCTTTGAAATCTACACTGTATTATATNTCTCTCTCTCTCTCTCATTCATATGTATGAATATATAAGAATACTGCATAGGAAATAATATATATATATGAATATAAAAAATAAAAGAATGAATATTAAAAATTAACATTGAAAGGTTCCTGGAAATCATCAGGCTCGGGTGATAAGAATTACTATAGGGCTCTGTAATAGACATTCACAATTTACAATTCATAGTTCTTCATAGCATTCATCTGCACACTGAAAACTTAGAGACAGATATTATAAGTTGTATAAAAATACTTTTATATCTGACAACAAAGAAATATGTAACAGTAGTGCCAATAAGTATCTTCAAACTGAAGTTAAAATACCTGGAAGGGAGAACCTGGGTGGTGCTGTCGGTTGAGGGTCTAACTTTTGACTTTGGCTGAAGTCATGAGCTCATGGTTCCTGCTTTCCACCCTGCATGTTTGGAATTGTCTCTCTCTCCATATCTTTCTGCCCCTCATTCCCCCCAAAAATAAATAAATAAACTTAAAAAAATACCTGGAAGGGAATACCTGATCAAATTGATGTAGACTGACTTAATGGAGAGTATTATTCTGCAGTACAGAAGTCCTTCAATTAATATGAGTATCTTTTAGTACTAGTGGCATCACAAGTCCTAACTGCTAATTCTTTGGAGGAATTAAATTAAAATAAAAAAGTAAGTAAAAATATTAGAGGATTTTCAATACTAAACATACAACTAAAAAAATCTAATTTAATGGGCAGATATTAAGACAACATGATAGGGCCACTGAGGAAAGCATCACCTTCAAATTATAGTCACACTTTTTTTTATGTTTAAAGTGCTTGACCATATAATTCCCTTGATGAACAGATATTTGTACATTTCCTTCTTGCAACGGAAATTGCCTTTATTGTTATCATTTATTTGACATCCAAAATTTTAAAATATCTATCAAAACAAAAGTTAGTCTTCCTATTTTAATTTTTTTCTCAACCAAAATGAAAAACAAAAAAGGTAGATCTAGAAGATGAAGAAATTTGCTTTTTTTGATTCCATATTTTTCTGAAATAATAAGTGAAAGTGTATTTTTCAGCAAAATTATGTAAGAATGCTGTTTCATGGTTCATGACAAAAAGCTACAACAAGTAGCAAATGAAAGACTTTGAAGAATGGGATATCAGTTTTTCCTACTATTTCTCTGATAAATTTTGGCATTTTTAACATGTAAGATCTCTTTGCTAAAACTTCACAAGCCGAAAACCAAATCATGGTTTAAAATGAAAACCATATGGGGAGCCTCGGTGACTCATTCGATTGGGCTTTGAACTCTTGATTTCAGCTCAGGTCATGATCTCACTATTAGTGAGATGGAGCCCACATGGGGCTCTGAGCTGACTGTGGATCCTGCTTGGGAACCTTCCTCTACCTCTCTCTCTAGCCCTCTTCCTCTCATTCTCTCTCAAAATAAATAGATAAACTTACAAAAAAGGAAAAACAATTAAGATGACTTCAGCAATAATTGATTACCATGGAATTGAATTCAGAGGAGTATTACAGATGTTTTCAAGAGAATATGTAAGGTAACTATCTCCTAATAACTTTATAATATATGCATTGTTAATTATAATCAAATTCCTTCAAACTTTATTAAATAAAATGGACTCATTGAGAATGAATATATCATTTAGAACTTTTTTAAATAGCTTGTTCCTTAAAGGAATATTCAAGATACTTAAAGTCACATCTACTAACATTGAACAACTCATGCAATTCATCTCATGTTTACTTAAAAACAAATATTTATATATAATCTAATGAAGATAGTAAAGATGAGTGTGTTTGACTAATATTGATAATAATAATTAGTAATTTATTGTGAGTTAATAAGTAAATATACACACAAAGGTGTTTACCAGTCTGGTATTTTTTCCTTAAAAATTTTTTTTAACGTTTACTTATTTTTGAGAGAGAGAGAGAGAGCGAGAGAGCAAGTGGGGTGGGAGGCCCTGAGAGAGAGGCAGCAGAGAATCCGAAGCTGTCTCCCCAGTGTCAGTGCAAAGCCCAACATAGGCTGAAACCCATGAACTGTGAGAGAATGAACTGAGCCAAAGTCGGATGCTCAACCATTGAGCCACCCTGGTGCCCCTGATTTTTTTTTCCTTTTAACATTTTCTTGTTTTGTTTTTTTTTTTAACAATCAGACATGGAGCAATGTGATGATATTTACCATTTTCCCTGAGTTTTTGAGTAAATCTTCAGTCATTCTGAAGAGAAAAATGTTTTTATGATTTTAAGCATTACTGTCAATATTATCCTTATGTATATAAGCTGCAAATATGGAAACATGTATTTCCTCAAATATGTGTTTTCTAAAAGATGAGTTATGAATAGATGTAGCACTCACAAGGAATTATTACCTTGGTAAGAAGCAGCAGGATACATGGGTGAAAGAGTGAGTTGTGTGCACAGTATCCCATTAATTGGCAGCCTCAAGGGGCTGTCTGGCAGACTTGCTCTCCATTCAGCAAAGCTTGTATGCAATAGGCCCTGTGAGGACTCAGGTCTTTAATCCTCTGCTCTTTGCCTCCACTATCACTGGGAAGTAACGGTTGTGAAAATTATTCAGGCATAATCTTTTTTTTTTAACTTTTTACTTATTTCTGCGAGAGAGAGAGAGAGAGAGAGAGAGAGAGAGAGGGACAGCGTCAGCAGGGTGGGTCAGAGAGAGAGAGAGGGAGACACAATCTGAAACAGGCTTCAGGCTCTGAACAGCTGTCAACACAGAGCCCAACACGAGGCTCGAACCAACCAAGAGATCATGACCTGAGCAGAATTCAGATGCTTAACTGACTGAGCCACCCAGGCACCCCTATTCAGGCATAATCTTAAAATCACCTAGTCGGGCCCTGGGGGTGCTCAGTCAGTTAAGCATCTCAATTCCTGATATCGCCTTAGGTCATGATCTCACAGTTGGTGGAATTGAGACCTGCATCGGGCTGGGCTCTGCACTGAGCATAGAACCTGCTTGGGATTCTCTCTCCCTCTTTTTCTGCTCCTCCGGCACTCATTCTCCCCCTGCCCCCCCCCCCAATAAATCAACTTAAAAAAAAGAATACTTAGAGCAAAATCTAGGAAATGAAGCCCTAATAAATTAGCACTGTAGCGTATGCTTCTAAAGATCTTTCATCTGTGAGGGACTTTCTATAGAATATAGAAGAAACCAGGCTCTGGCAGAACATAGGCCAAGACAGCCAAGACAGGGAAAATATTTTAGGAAAGCAAAAAGATACTCAATGGAGGAGAAAAAAAGATACGGTGAAGAGTGTGAACAAAGAACATGAAAGTGGAACATATTTAGTAGGGCAGACAAAGAACTGGTTAAAGGACAGTAAAAATAAAACATATGAAGAATAATGAAAAGTGTGAATTAGACCTAGAGTAGGTGACAGTTATGTGAAATATAATGGAAATTGCACACCAGAAATAAGGGTGGGTGACAATTATTCATTTACATTTCATTATCTTGATGAACTCCTTCGCTTTTCAATTACTTTCAGGTACATGTAGATTCAAGGAAATATTTTTAGTTAATGTGCCGTTGTTTTTTTTATCTCAATGAGTTGAAATATTGTTATTTGTTTTTTACTTTTGAGAATGACAATTGCTAGCTCTTATTAACAGTTTGATATACTTCATATGTAATATCTCAAATATTAATGTATGTGTTCATCACAAGCATCCTGTGAAGTGGATATCACTATTATTCTTAACTTACAGATGAGAAAGCTAAGATCTTGACAAGTTAACTAAGTTTGCCAAGTATCACACAACTTGTAAACATCCACATGACAGTTTCCTGTGGTAATCTGGCTTCAGAGACAATGTTCTTAACGCGTATTTCATAATAACCCTAAACTAACAACCTGCATTTGAAGAAATGGTAATTAGTACGCTCTCATAATTTTCTTGTCACTATATCATTTTAAAATAGTTAACCAGTTATTTACCAAGTTTAAAATTACCAAATGTCTCCCCAAGTACATATTTTACATTTGTAAATATAGCATGGGTAAACTAAGAGAAAGATACGTAATACTTTTTACAAAGAAGCATATGTAAAGCCTAAAGATTAAACAGTGTTAAATATTAACATGACACGAGTTGTGGTAAATATATTTTAAATGGGCATTTCAGGTTATTTTCTTAGAAAAGTTCATTTTGTTAAGGATAGTTTTCATTGCCAATAAACTAGATCCTCTTAAAACATTTATAAAGAATTTCAGATTAAAAGTCATTCACATCAGCAAGTGCTGGATTTTATTTCTTTCCATTTTTACCCATTTTGACTAGATTCTAAAGAGGACAGAAACTTTTTTTTGGTAACTATTATCTGAAAAAAACAATATCATTATAATGAGATCTTTCAAAAATTACTCAGCCTACGTGATGTTTGTTTAAAATGTTTGTTTTCTTTAAAAAGGGGAAAATTTGAGGTAATACTATGTGGTGTCACTTATAAAAATCCTTTTTTTCTTACGCTATAGTTTTAAACTTACAGAAAAATTTTCAAGAATAGTACAAGGGATCCCATATGCTCTTTATCCAGAGTTGCGAATTGTTTACATTTTGTCTCATTTGCTTTAGTATTTTGTATACACACATGTACACTCACACATATGTATATGTCATACATATATGTACATATAGTGTATAGATGCATATGTCACACATATGTTTAAAATGTACATTTTATAAACTTTTTAAAGTGACAGGGAAATATATTATCCCTTTACTGTTAAATTTTTCATTGTATATTTCCTAAGTAAAATAACATTATTTTGCCTAACTATAGTATAGTTATAAAAATCAGACAATTTAATAACGAGGTAGCACTATTATCTAATCCAAAATTCATATGTGAATTTCCTCAAGTTTTTGAGCTCTATGTATGAAGCAGAATCACACTTTCATTGAGTTATTATAACTCTTTAGTCTTCTTTGGTAAGAAACAATCTCTCAAACTTTCTTTGCATTTCCTAAAAATGACTTTTTTAAAGAGAACAGGTCAGTTATTTTATAGAACAGTTTTGGGTTATTCTGCTGTTTCTTCAAGATTAGAAATAGGTCATGTATTTTTGCAAGAATATCACGGAAGGGATAGTGTCCTCAGCGAATCTTCTCAGAAGGGGTTTGATGTAGACAGTGATGGTGGATTGGAACATTCATTTGGTCTAAGGATCCTCTGGATTTCACCCTTGGGAAGTTACAGTTTTCTTTTTCAATACTAAATATTTTGTTGGGAGATACTTTGAGACTATTGTATATATCTTGTCACTTATCAAAATTGTACGTACGAGCTTTAGCATCTATTTTTTTATTTTTTTAGTCCATCAATCCTTCTACACTTACTAGGTGGAATTGTGCCCTAAGGAAGAACACTGTTTTCTTCCCAATTTTTTACATCATATTAAATATGGATTCTTGTTTTATTCCATGAGTTGTAATCCAATATTATTATTTATTTAAATACTCATAATGCCCTAGATTCGACAACCCTTTAATAGGCTTCAGTGTGCACATCATCTCATGATTCTTTAAGCATTTCCTAATTTCCTCGCACAACAAAATGCACCAGGCTCATCTTGTGCTTTTCATTCCTCAACTCTCTAATCATCCACAAGCTCTGGTTACTTTTAGTTATGAATGGGTTTAGAAAAGCAAGATCTTGGTGCTAGATGTGTTTGGTATAGCTGTTGTTGTTATTTCCTTGTTTCTAAGGATTATCCATGTTAAGAGAAGAAATTCAATATACCATAAAGAGATATATTTATATCATAAAAATAAAAGATATATGTATATCATAAAGAAAAACAGAGTCATATCTTTATTTATTGCTGTTAAATTCTATAAAGTGGCCACACATACTGAATTAGTGAGTATTAAGTCATTGCTCCTGGGAAAAATAGGTTAGGTTCCTACAAGCCTCTTCTTATAACATTTTTGTCAACTATTCAATACATAAATTTGTTAAATATGTGCTTCTGCTTTATTTACTATATGTTTCTTACAAACAATTAATATTATGCAGTATTTGTTTATAATAAAGCACTACCAAGAAGGGTTTAACATTTTCTTGTCCCTGGGTGACATGACCCTAACTTTCCTTGGCTTTCACCCTCACAACAATACTATTCAGTGTGCTGTTGGTTGTAATTTCATGAATCCACAGATCTAGCTACTTTTCTATTTTTTTTCCAAAGCTTTATCACATACTATGATGCTACCTTAGCATTTTCTAGAATGATTTCACATGCAGATTGACAAATTTCCTCTTCCCTTTTCTGAAAGTACAGTAGTGTGGATTTATTAACACTGAGCCCACCACCAAAAGCACCATCACCTGTATCAGAACACAGCTTATCTAACACTGTCTTTTCTCTGTAAGGCACATCACAGCCTTGTTGTTCTCGGCACACTACACAGCACGTTAACTCTACACATGGGGGCCATTTTAAGTAGGAAAATCACCAAAAACAAAACAAAAACAAAAAAAACAAAAAAAAACCCCTGCCCAAATGTGAAAAAACATGGCACTAAATACACCATGAAAAGGACACATGTGTATAGTGTGAGAGCTAAAACAAGAAGGCAGTGTCCTCTCATTTGACCTCAGCTAGGACTGCAGGCCGCAAGCAACTCCAATTGTTTAATCACTCTGTGCATGTCCTCCGATGACTACAAAGCAGTGTGACTCTTGATTTGGGGGTTGCAAATATATTTTAGCAAGTAGGTGAATTGACAAGGATGGAATCTATAAATGATGAGAATCAGCTGTGCAGTGTAAAATATAAACCATAGGACATAAGCATGTAAGAAATACATAAAATGTATATACATAAATATTTAACGAATGGATATATTCATTATAATGAATATATAAATTATTTTTAAAATATATGAATATATAAAATAATACATATTTTATAAATATATTTAATATTTGGAGGGCTGCACACACACGCACACATATTTCTTCCTAAATTTCTCTCTTCTTCGTTCTGAATTTCCACATATGTATGTATAGAATACATACCTACATATGTATGTGTAAAATAAAAAACAAAGCACTTTTAACATTTTTAACATAAAATAGTGCACCAGGTAAACCTACTTACTACTAATAATATTCATCTACAATTCTTTATTATGTACATTTATAAGAATTTAAGTGTACAAACTTGGACATTTAAAGTGAATGTTCCAAATATGTGGAAAAGTAGAAATTTGCTAATTCTTAAAGTTTTGGATAAGCACTATGCTTCCTATAATAAACTTCCTAATGGTCTTCTAGATCTAAACACTTCTAAAATTTAAAAAATAAAAATAAAATTGGGGCACCTGGTGGCTCAATTAGTTGAGTGTCTGAGTCTTGATTTCGGCTCTAGTCATGATCCCAGAGTCAGGGGATCAAACAAACCTTGCATCAAGCTCTGTGCTGAGCGTGGAGCCTGCTTAAGATTTTCCCTCTCCCTTGGCTTTTCCCCTGCTTGCATTCTCTCTCTCTCCAAAATAATAAGATAATAAAATAAAATAAAATAGCTAACTTTGAACATAATTCTGAAAAAGACTTAAAGTCTTTTTAAATTGATGTTGAAAGGATTAAGTAAGACAATTAAGCAAGCTAATGTAAGTGTTAGTGCTAACAGACTTTAAAAGTGCAAACATCACAAGGAGGAAAAAAAAATCTTGAGACTAATGGTGTGTTTATCTTTAAAAGCAATATTTAGATGTCTTTCTCCTTTTTTTAAAAAAGAATATTTAGGGGGTCTGGGTGGCTCTGTTAAGTGTCCGACTTCAGCTCAGTCATGATCTCACGGTTCATGGGTTCGAGCCCCACATTGGGCTCTGTGCTGACAGCTCAGAGCCTGAAGCCTGCTTCAGATTCTGTGTCTCCCTCTCTCTCTGACCGACCCTCCCCTGCTTACACTGTCTCTCTCAGAAATAAATAAAACATTAAATATTTTTAAATAAAGAACATTTATTTCCTTCTGAGGTAAATTGTAATATTTAGCCAGTAAGGAGAATTTAGGGAACTTGTTAAAAAAATAACCTTCTTCCAGTCTGAGATAGTCATTGCTGGCATGTAGCCTTGTAGTATACCAGCAAAGAACATGAACTTTTAAGCCATAAATGGATTCATATTTTCCCCCAAACTGCTATTTGCCAGCAATAGGATATTAGGATTAATATTTAATCTCTATAAAGCATGTTTTTATCACATTAAAAACTTTCATTATCTCAAGTTCATAGTTATCTAAATTAACACAATGGTTTTTAATATATCATACAGTACATCCTACTCAGTATTGCTGAGACAGCTTAATATACAAAATCCTGATTTTACTGTATATGTACAGAACTGTATTCTGCATTTTTGTTCATTGTTATATGTTGAATGTTTCCTTTAGTCATGGGAAATAGTTGAAACATGCTTTCCTAACATTGTGGTATATATTTATGTGTTAATATTTATTCAATTTGTCTTTATTGGAATTTGTTTTTAAATATTATAGTGATTCAGTTCTCCCATCCCACAAATATCTAATGAATGACCATGTCATACTCAGCTTCATGCTAAGTGTAAAATGTATGTGAAAAGGATAAAATTCCTGCCTTGTGAGTCTTACAGTCTCTACCAGAGAGGGTACACAGCAAACAAAGACAAACACGAAATTACAAAATGTGACATGCTATATGAAATGAATGAGGCTTTAAGTAGCCTTTCTTTTTCCCTTTCCATCTTTTTTTTTCATCTGTCCATTGATCTATGTGACAGGAGCTAAGAAAAGCCATTCCAAAGAGCCAAGCTCTGTGACACTGAATAGCCAGAAGGGGCCAACTGTGTAGGAGACCAGGGAAAGATCATTCCTGGCCAAGGAAACAGTATGTGTGAATATCCCTTGTTAAGACAGAGTTTGGTACATTTTAGGAACCCAAAAAGGGCCTCATGTACATCTGAAGCATACTGAAAGGTTAAGATGCAGAGCTGACCAAGGGCTCTATAGTTGTTAACAGACATGTTGAAAATGCAACTGATCAAAGTTTTGATCAAAGTTCATTTTGAATCTTTACCCTTCTTTTGCTTTTGACCTTACCCACTTAGATTATTCTCTGCCTTGCTGAAAACTCCAGTATCCATACTTTGTTAATTCTTAAGTAAGAGATAGTCCTATGATTTATGTCATAATCAACCTGTCAGTTTAATAATGGGACAGGACACAAGACTTTTTTTCAAAGCACCATATTTAGGTTAAAGTTCTCGCTTCTTCCAGTTCAGGCTGCTTCTGACTGGAAGTCTGCAACTGCAGCAGGCTGCTTTGCAAGTGGAGAATGGGGTGTGATTGGGTAACCTTGCTCTCCAAATTCAGTCTGCTCAACAGCACTGCCACCCTTTATCAGAAAGGTCCTTTTCTGCAATTTGTGTTCTTTGCCCTGGGAATCCCTCAGTGCCCCCCACGCTCTCGCTCCTCACCCTGCAGGCTTCCCTGCACATGTCCCAGGGCTACCCCACTATGGTCCTTTTTCCCAGCTGGCCCACATCTCTCTCTGGTAGCACTCACTGCTCCTTGACCTTATGATTCCAGAAACACGGTGCAGCTGCTGCCCCGCTTTTCTGGCTCCCAACAAAGTGGTCAGGCCTTTGCTTGCTTTCCGGATTTCTCAAGCCAGGATTCAGACCCAATGCCACAGACTGTCTAATCCAAGAAACAAACTATGTTTTCCCCCAGGCTTTAGACAAAACATGAACAGAATTCTCTTCTTGCTGTATTTCAGTCAAGTGAACAACTTTATCCCGTGCATGAACCAAGTAAATTTCCTCATGCCATCCATGATGCTCTTCTCCCCTTTACCCTTCAACAGATATGTAAGTTCAGCCTCTCAGAAACATTCCTCAACACCACTGATACCTAGTTCATGCCAACATCCTTCTCCCTCCACCTGAAAACCAGAGCCTCCTGACTGGCCTACTTCTGCCAATTTTGCCCTCATTTAATACAGTTTTTTCTATTTGCTACTAGAGGGTTTTTTTTTTTTAAATTTTAATGTTTATTTATTTTTTAGAGAGAGAGAGAGAGAGAGAGAGAGAGATGGGCAGAGACCAGGGGAACAGAATCTGAAGTCGGCTCCAGGCTCTAAGCTGTCCGCACAGAGCTCCACACAGGGCTCAGACTCATGGACTGCGAGATCATGACTTGAGCCAAAGTCAGACGCTCAACTGACTAAGCCACCCAGATGCCCCTAAGAAAAAAATGTTTTATGTTTATTTATTTTTGAGAGGGAGAGAGAGCGAGAGAGAGAGAGAGAAAAAGGGAGAGAGAGACAGAGCACAAGCTGGGGAGGGGCAGAGAAAGAGGGAGACAGAGGCTCTGAAGCAGGCTCCAGGCACTGAGGTGCCAGCACAGAGTCCAAAGCTGGGCTTAAACTCACAAACTGTGAGGTCATGAGGTCATGACCTGAACCGAAGTTGGATGCTGAGACACCTAGGTGCACCTGGAGTGATTTTTAATAATTAAAATCTATTATATCATTCCTCTGTCTAAAATGTTTTATGCCTCTTCACTGTACACAGTGTAAAATATACCTTTGATAACATAGATTTTGGCTTAATTCTCTAGTTCTCACTATCCAGTTCCCTCATCATACATACAACACCCCCTCCCTTCCCCTTATGTAGATTGTGTTCAATCATCTACATGTAGCCGCCTGAGATCAGTGGCATATATTTATGGAATAAAACAAAGTTGAAAGAGTTAAATAAAGGTAAAATCAAATGTGCCACATGGTGCAATAGGGAGTTTGAGTTCGGCAGATCAGAGTTTGTTTCGAAGCCTTGTCTTTTACTAGCTCTGTGTCTTTGGACCCTGATTTTTCTCATCTGCTAGTTGGGTTGATGTTTCCACTACTGTTGTGAGAATTACATTTATGTGAAGTATACAATAAATCTTGTTTTTTCCCCGTAACAAAACGAACAAACAAACAAAAACAGGGGACAGTTTGAGCTTACGGATGTGCTGTGTGACTTCTGGGATGTGAGTGAAATAAATGAAAGCCTGAGGGAGGGTCAGGATAGGGATGGGCTTGGAATGCTCTGCGCCTCCAGGAAAGCTCCGAGGATGGTGGAATCAGGCGCTAGGCAGCTCAGCCAGGACTACACTTCCCAGAAGCCCAATCTCGCGTGATTTTGGGCAGTTTTAAGGGTGCTGCCGGGAGATTCCAAGCTGCAGAAGTACCTTGGTGGCCTGTTGCTGTCGGTCCTTCCTCCTAGACTTGTCTGTGAGGAGGTTGGCTCACACCACCTATTATACAATCCTCAGTTCTCCTGAACTCCTCAATTTATGTTCCCCAAAGAATCACTTTGCAGTGGAACCTATCGTTTGAGGCAGCGCCAGGTGCAAGGCCGTAAGAAGGGTCTGGACCAAATGCTGTGTGCACGGGAGGTCCACTCACCAGACTCCTGCTCTCTGGTAAGTCTAGAGATACGCTTTAAAACTTAGGCCATTGTTACCAAATAATAGGTGCTATAAATATACATCTTAAAAAGCTCTCTTCACATACAAATTGGCTGTTTCTATGTACCAGCAATGAATAATCCTAAAAGACGATTAAGGAAGATTTTTAACTGAACGATAATATCCAAAAGAATAAAATACCTAAAGATAAATCTAATCAGGTAGGTGAAAGATTTGTATGCTGAAAACTACAAAGCATTCTGAAGAAATTAAAGAAAATCTACATAGTGAAAAGACATTCGTATTCATGCACTTGAAAGATTTAATATTAAAATGCCAATATTTTCCCCAAAGAGATCTATGGATTCATCTCTATCTAATCTCTAGTGACATCTTTTGCACCAATGCAAAAGTTTATCCTTAAAATCAAATGGACTTGCAAGAGACTGTAAATATTCAAAACAATACTGAAAAATAAAACCAAAGTAGGACTTATACTGACCAATTTTAAAACTTACTACAAAGCTACAGTAGTTAAAACAGGATTCTACTGGCATAAAGAGACATATAGACTGGTGTTATAGAGTTGAGACTCCAGAAAATAACCCAGTCTCACTCCATATACAAAAATTAACACAAAATAGACAAATGACTTAAATGTCAGAGCTAAAACCATAAAGCTATTGGAAGAAAATATAGAGGCCACTATTTACAACTTCGGATTGGAAATGGATACTTAGTTTTTAGCATAATCAACAGCAACACCAAAAGTAGATAATTGGACTCCATTCAAATTTAAAACATTTGTACATCAATGAACATTGTCAAGAATGTGGAGAGACAAACTAGATAATTGCTGAAAATATCTCCAAATCATATCTGATAACAATTTAATAATCAGAATACATTAAAAAAACACTTGTAACCCAATAAAAATGGTAACACAAATAAAAATGAGGAAAACTCTTATATAGACATTTCCTAAAAAACTATAATATATACTTACATGTCATATAAATAATGCACATATACTGAAAATGATCAGTCAGAACATGAAAGATGTTCAACATCATTGGTCATATAAAAATGCAAATCTGGGAGCCCCTGGTTGGCTTAGTCAGTTAAGCAACTAGCTATTGATTTCAGCTTAGGTCATGATCTCACAGTTTGTGGATCGATTCCTGCATGGTCTATGCACTGACAGCAGGCAGCCCCTGCCCTGCTCGTGCATGCATTCTATCTCCTCTAAAAATAAATAAACGTTAAAAAATTGCGAATGAAAACCATGATGAAATACCACTTCACATCAGCTATGTTGGCTTTAATTAAAAAAAAAAAAAATGGATGTGAAGAACTGGGATCCCTGTACATTGCTAGTAGGAATATAAAAGGTGTAGCCACTATAGGAACATTTAGTTTGGTGGTTCTTCAAAGAGTTAAACATGGAATTACCATATGACCCAGTAATTGCACTCCTAGGTATATATCCAAGAAAAATGCAAACATATGTTCACACAGAAACTCCTACACAAATACTTATTGCAGCATTGTTAAAAATAATGAAAAATCAAAACAACCTGCATGCCCATCAATAAACGGAGAAGCGAATTTTGGTGTTCACATACAGTGGACTATTTTTCAGACATAAAAAGGAACAAACTGTGAATACGTACTACAGCTTGGATGACCCTTGAAAATATTATGCTAAGTGAGAGAAGCCAGACCAAAAAGTCACATATTGTATGATTTCTGATATCATATATTGAGAATAGGCAAGTCCATAGGAACAGAAAGCGGATTATAAATCATCGGGAATGGAGAAGGTGAGAATGAGACGCAGTCACTTAATGACACAAGATGATTTTCTAGGGAAAACCTAGAGCTACTGACTGACGTTGCAAAACACTAAATTGTACACTGTAAAATAGCTAATTGCATGTTATGTGAATTTTACCTAAATTTATGTGTGTGTCTGTATATATATATGTATATATATCCACTTGTGAAGATAATCTGTGTACATCTTTTCCATATGTGTGCGCGCGTGCACACACACACACACAAAACCTCTTGAAAGTCATTATAATAATTAATGATTATTTTGAAGGCAAGGCATAATTATCTCTTGCCTTCAATATAATAATCATTAATTACTCTTTATAAACCCATTTTGTCCTGAAGTTTGTACTCTCCAACTTCTGGCAGAGTGACCAAATGTCCATAGTCCTTTAATATCTCCTATTTCAGAGCGGATAGTTTAAACTTCTTAAAATAACCATGTCTTTCATGATCAGAAATGTAGCCATATTCTAAGTCTTCTAATTACCATTTTCCTCTGTATAATTTGTAGTTCTTCAGTACCAAATAATTGATAGTGTCCAGAAGATCTATCATATTCTTTGATCTAACTTTGGTAACAATAATTCTTTCTGAATTTCCTTTCCATCCTTGGTAAACATAGATCACCTCCACTAACCTTCTAAGATTCAGCTTATTCCTCACTTCACTTCTCCCAAAAATGTTTAGATGCCCTCCTTTTAATTTCTATAATTACTATGTTTGGCTATGTTACTGTATTGTATACCTTCTGTTGAAATTACATTTTCAAATGTCTGTTCCCCCCCCAGGCAATAAGATCCCAAGGTTTAAGGTTTGTTTTAATCATTGCACGCGTGTAACACTTAGGCTTTCAAATTTATTTGTTGAAATATCTTGTTCGTTAACCTGAAATTACATTTATTTTCTTAGTTTTACATCTTCTATATTTCTCTATTGAATTTTTCATTTCAGAGTTTGCTTTTCTGTTGGCTAAACCATTTTTTTAATATCAACAACCAAGAATATACATATTATTTATAGATGAGAAATTTTGCTGGGACTACATACTTATAATTACCCAGCATTACAGACCTGCCTATACTTTACAAGACTGGAGAGAACCTTCCTCTTTGATGAAGTACAAGGTTATGTCTCTTAATAGTATTGCCAGGATTTTGAAGGCAGACCTATTTGGCTTTTATTATGTTATTTCCTAAGTCTTCTTAAAAATGAACAGAAACCTGGGAAACACAGCGGAATCTCTGCTTGAGTCCCTCAGTTAGTTTTAGCCCTCAATTCCTGCACACAGGACCACTTTTGCATCAATTGCAGCAACTCTCAGTTCTGAGAACATAGTAGATGCATGGTAAAAAGTTATGGTAAGGTAATTGGTTTCTTTTTTTCTTTCTTTCTTTTTTTTTTTTTTTTTACTAATTTTAAAAGCCAGCATGATTTCTAAGTTATGAAATAGCAATAAATACAAATGCATTCTAATATGTGAACGTCTTTCTGTAAAATAAACATTATCAGATGAAGCTGTCATTATGGATGGTAATGTACAAAATAAGAGAAGGTTATCTTTTGCCCACTCAAGGAATATATATATATGACTTTTTGTGAAACCCTATAATCACTCAGGATGAATGAGTAAAAATACTGGCACGTGCTCAAAAATGTCAATGCTCTTAACACTTAATCTGTAAATTCTACAGAACTGCTAGTGCCTCAGATCTGACATTAAAAATAAATCAATTCATAAGCAGTTACAAAATCTTCTGCTTTTTACGCTGGTTATGATTATACATTTACCTGTTAAGATTGGCAGATTCCCTAAGGAACAATTCCAGTAGTATGGATTACAGACAGGGTGAAGGTGGTATTAGAGAATTAAAAAAAAAAAAATTGAAGGTGTTTCCTAAGCCTTTAAATGTGTTTGACAAGAAATAACATATTAAGCTGAATAATTCTGAATTTGGAGCTGCCAGTTTGGATTATA
>NW_027529459.1:0-86177 GCF_008692635.1 Crocuta crocuta | reverse complement strand
CCCCCCATAGCAAGGTTTTTCAAAATGCAGTATATATTCAGACCCAGGTAACTATAAGAAGTAAGTAAGCTAAAGCCAATTAAGGATCAAGAAAAATGCTAGAGTTTTAGCATTCATCAATTTTCAAAAACAAAATACTGTTCTCAGGAAACATTCTGGAATGCTTGGAGCTGTATATAGGTATGGCATAAAGAGCTGGCTGCAGCAGTACTGTGTCCTAGGAAAGGTTTGTTTTTATTTTTGTTTTGCTTGCCTTCTTTTGTACCATGCATTCTTGTGCTGTTTTTCCNTTGGGATTAATTCTGTTTTAAATGTCTGGTAGAATTCCCCAGGGAAGCCATCAGGTCCTGGGCTCTTGTTTGTTGGGAGATTTTTGATAACTGATTCAATTTCGTCACTCGTTATAGGTCTGTTCAGGTTTTCTATTTCTTCCCGTGTGAATTTTGGTAGTGAGTGTTTGTTTAGGAATTTGTCCATTTCTTCTAAGTTGTCCAATTTGTTGGCATATAATTTTTCATAGTATTCCCTGATAATTGCCTGTATTTCTGAGGGGTTGGTTGTAATAAGTCCATTTTCATTCATGATTTTGTCTATTTGGGTGCTCTCTCTTTTCTTTTTGATAAGCCTGGCTAGAGGTTTGTCAATTTTGTTTACATTTTCAAAAAACCAACTCTTGCTGTTTTTCCATTTGGCACTCTCTGTCTCTTGCACAATATATACCCAAAGTTGGTTCCTCTTTGGAGGAACGATAGGCAAAACTATCGTTAGAAAACCATCAATAACAGAGTATGGATTCTAACATTTCTGCTTACAGACCACACTCTGATAATGCCCTTCTCTATTTCACAAGCTTACTTCTTCAAAGTCAAGATATTGGCCTTTCAAGGTAACAGAGTATTGAATTGATTTATGATCTTTGGTTACTTAGAAAGCCAGAAAAAGAATGCATTTATGTATTCTACCCTTACGCTCATAAACAGGTAATTAGCATGTTTACAAGGATCCTTGATTTTTCCTAATGGTTAAGTTGTGAGTAGGATACCTTAGCAGAATCAGCAAGCTTCTGACTTTATCATTAGGTAGTCATTTCCACAAATTTGGCTTTATTAGTATAATTTAAGGTAAGCTTGATCTTACACTATCATATATAAATATAATGAGTAACCAGATTTCAATGTAAAATTTTTTATTTATTTTTGGGAGTGCAAGAGACAGAGAGACTACAGAGTGTGAGTAGGCGAGGGGCAGAAAGAGGGTGAGACACAGAATCTGAAACAGGCTTCAGTCTCAGCACAGAGCTCAGCATGGCACTCTAACTCCTGAAACATAAGATCATGACCTGAGCCGAAGTCGGATACCCAACCAACTGAACCTCCCAGATGCCCCCAATTTCAATTTAATGTTTAGGTGTAAATACCTGCCAACTTGACTGTAGTGCAAATTTTGTTTGGTTAATGCATTTTTTCTTTTTCATAATGCATATTGAGGACATACAGAAAAGCAAAGAGTATCCATATTCCCCTCAATAAGATTTAGCAACTGTTAATAATTAATTTTGCTACATTTGATCCATCTATTTATGCTTTGAACTACTATGTCATCAGATCTAACAAAATAAATTATTACCTAATTATTTAAAATATGGCCCTAGTCACATTTATTTACCAAGTTCACAAATATCTTTTATGCTGGTTTCATTTCGTCAGTATTTATCAAGAATCATGCATTTCACTTGGTTGGCATATCTTTTACCTCACTTCAGTTTAAAAGACAACACCCATACAAACAAACACACATGGCCACACACACACACACACACACACACACACACACACAGAAACCCTTTTATTTTTCTCTATGATACTGACTTGTTAAAGAGCTCATAGAATGTTTCAACTAATTTGAGTTTTTTTACATGAATTTTTCATGTGTTTTTGGAAGTACTGTGACTAAAATGTTAGATCTAAGAGATTGAATAGGTTCAGGTGGAATATTTCTTGGAAATATACTTCAGAGCTGGTCCTATGAACTTCATATTGGAAGATGTCAGGAGGTATGTCGCATCTGGTTGAGGGTTAATAATAAGAATGATCATTGATACAAGGTGATGAAAATTCACTCCATCCATTGTGAACAAGGAATCTATGGAGTGATACTGTGGTAAAATACAAATACATGGAATTTCCTCAATCTATTAGCTTCTGGTTTAGGACCATTGATAATGATTGTCTGAATTCATTATTTCTTTGGGAGTACAAAGTGGTG
Organism: Crocuta crocuta; assembly: GCF_008692635.1. Lineage (NCBI taxonomy): Eukaryota > Metazoa > Chordata > Mammalia > Carnivora > Hyaenidae > Crocuta > Crocuta crocuta. The sequence goes on along the minus strand of NW_027529459.1, from coordinate 83,912 downwards.
GCTTTCTAATTCTATTATCCTTTCTAAATTTAATTGCTATCCTTCTTCTGTTAAAAAGATATTTCTCTGGGGCACCGAGATGGCTCAGCTGATTAAGTGCAGACTCTTGTTTTTAGCTCAGGCCATGATATCATGAGTTTGTGATTTATAGCTCGGCTTCAAACTCTATGGTAACAGTGTAGAGCCGACTTGTGATTCTCTCTCCTTCTCTCTCTGCCCTTCACCTGTGTGCACATGCACGAGCTTTGTCTGTCTGTCTATGTCTCTCAAAGTAAGTAAACTTTTACAAAAATGTGGGCAAATAATTAAAAATGACCTTTCTCTGATTAAGTAGGACTGTACATTTTCTACTATGAAATAAAGTCAATTCTCAGTTCTTTCCTATTAACTATCAATTTTGAGAGTAGGTAGTTTGTGTTATAGTTACTTAAAATTGTGGCAAATAGGCTTTTTTGTTTTGTTTTTGTTTTTTGCATATACTATTTTGAATATTTTTATGGAGTAATAGAATTTTACATATGAAAAGTGTTTCTACCAATAACTGTTTTTCTTCTATGTGATATTCAACTTAGTTCACTCTTATCCATAGACTCAGTTTTAATCTGGCTTCTCTGTCCTTTTCATAAAATTCCCCTTTATTTCCTTATTTTCTTGTACAGCAGGATGGTTCAGAATCATATTATATAACTTCCCTCCTCCAGACCTAGAATCAGACATTCCTCCAAGTAGGAGGATTTAAGTTCAAATGGTAATTATAAGCTTAAATCTGGAAACTAGACATATTCATTGCTACTAAAGCATTATTGCTTCTAGAGTCCCTTAGGAAACTGAAACATAAAGTGTATATAAATATAAATATATAAATTTACATTTTGATCTGACTCTGACGTTTCATCTTCAAAATTACAACAAAGTTTTTGCATAATTTTTATCTTCTTATTTATTTTGTAATGTTTATTTATTTATTTTGGGGTGGCAGGGGCAGAGAGAGAAAAAGAGAGAGAATCTCAAACAGGCTCCTCACTGTCACTGTGGAGTCCAATGCAGGGCTCAAACTTAGGAACCACGAGAACATGACCTGAGCTGAAATCAAGAGTTGGACGCTTAACCGACTGAGCCACCGAGGCACCCCATCTTCTTTTTTATACTAAAACTACTGGTTTTCCACAATAATTTGATTTTATTTAATATAAATCACCAGTCCTCTTTTCAGCAGTTTTACAAGCAAAGCTACTGACTCTTTAGAAGTCTACAGCAAATAATCTTCATAGAATTTATTAGCTCCAATATGTTAGGTTTTTTTATTAACCATTTTTAAAGCAAAAACTGACTGTTCAGATTACTGAGAAAGCTATTTTTTTATGTTAGTTCCGTGTGAATCATATTTCTAAAACTGGACAATGTGGTTTGCATTAATTCCCTCACTGTTACTTTTCTTCTCAATTTGAGACATGAATCATTAGGAGAGAATATTTTATTATGAACTGGAAACTCCCTAGAGTTCAGTCTTGGGCGAGGCTAGTAGTAAGTATCTCAGTATGAATTATGATAGGAGAGGCAATTGGTAACCTTTGCTCCTTTTGAATGTCAGACAGGCTTTAACTGAAAATCCCACTGGGTTTTTACTGACAGGTCTTATCCCCTGTTTCTTCTCATCAACACCAATAAAAGCATGGAATTGAATTTTGAACAGATAAACCAACAGATGTACCAAGAAGTGGTGAAATCATAATTTTTTCCTCATAGAAGAAACAGAGAAAGCTTAATCAGAAAATGAACTCTATCCATCTTTTTTTGAACTTTAGCATTAAGTGAGCTCTTCCTGTTTCCTTTGGTAAATTTGCTTCAAGGTCTCATGTTCCTTCTTTGTAAAAGGGGAATGTTAATCCTACATAGTTCATGTAACTGCCATAAGGATTTAATGAGATGATTTAAGCAAAATATTTTGGCACAATGACTAGAACAGTCCTTGTGGCAAACGTATGTGTGCTCAGTACATGTGCATTGAGAAGTTAGCAGGAAAAGAAAGTGGTAGAGATGGAGTGGACAGTCCTTTCACTTAAAGATGCTTAAAGATTGTAAGAGATTCAACAATCAAGTGACAAATTACACAAACCAGGGGACTGGAAAGTGTGAGTGAAGTGTTCAATGGAGGACGGATTCAATATGATTCCCGCACCATCTATGCTAAAGTCTAGGTTAGAAATTCAAGCTGCAGGATATTTAGTGACAGGGAAGTAGGAGGTACTCAACCTAACATATCAGTCTCTGAGCTAATACTGCCTTTCATTGTCTCCTACTGTTGTTAAGTTCATAATACAATTCTGTTCCAGTCTCGTGTATAGTGGAAGAAATTTGGCTTACCTCGATGAAAAAGAACTATCGACTGCACAGAGAAGACAGCATGAAATAGCATGAGTGATCTTCTCCAAAGGTAAATAGAAGAATCACCATAGGGATTACATTCATTGAAATCTAATTATTATGTATTTTTAATATCTCACTAGATCTACATATTTTCCCTGCATTACTTTAAATGGAGATGAGAAATAAGTTCTCATATACAAATTAATTTACTAAAGATACTGAAGTTCTGTTTTTGTGTCTCATGTTCACCAAAGTTTATAGTCTTCTATCTTTTGCTTACATTTTCATCAGAGAACAGTTTATTTCCTCATGGACATTATGTGATCAAAGAGCACTGATAAAAATTAAAAACAAATTACTTAATATTTAAAGAATATCTAGCTGTTTTCTGTTGGAAAATACATATTGCTGAATACAGATATTATAATGTATTTAAAAATAGCTTTTCTCTACAATTTATACTTTTTGCTCTTATGATCAAGGAGCCTTGTAATATCAAATCTCTAACATTCTTAAGCTGTCAACAGTGTCTTTTCAAATGAAGTGATTTAGCAGTGATTTTTCAAATGGTTTGCATATGATTTTATCTTTTAAAATTACTTAATTCATAGCCATTTGTTTAATTATACCATTTCTGTCCATTTAGCTTTTACTATACAATATGATTTTAATCATTTTCTATAAAGTTATATAAAGGTCTTTTAGAAAGATATTGTGATTACCATTATTGAAAATATTATTATACTTCACGTTGCTTTATTCACTCAACATTCTTAGAAAAATTAAAATTAAAATAATACCAACTAAATTATTTGTAAAGCTTAAGGCTTTTTCTCTGTTTCTGCCAAATGATAACTGTAGTGAATAACCTATCTGTATATACTTTATAGAGTGAAAAACAGATAAATTAAGCATTCAAAAAGTATTTGTGTATTGAAGTGTGATCATGTAAAATGTTTAATTTTTTAAGGTTACTTATTTATTTTGAGACAGAGAGGGATAGCACAAGTGGAGGAAAGTCAGCAAAAGAGTAAGAGAGAGAGAGAGTCCCAAGCAGGTTCTTTGTTGCCAGCACAGAGCCCAATGTGGAGCTCAAACTTACAAAACCATGAGATTATGACCTGAGATAAAACCAAGAGTCAAATGCCTAACCGACTGAGCCCCCAAGGCACCCCTTTATTTCTTTAGAGAAATCATGCACGAGCACGCACCTGTGAGTGGGGGAGGGACAGAGAAAGAGGGAGAGAGAATCCCAAGCCGACTTCTTGCTAGCAGTGCAGAGCCTGACTCTGGGCTCGGTCTCAGGAACCCTGAGATCAAGACCTGACTGGAATCAAGAGTTCACCTCATAATCAACTGAGTCACCTAGGCACCCTTAAGATATTTTAAATATTTCATAGCAATTATCTATACTTATTAGTTCATAGAACTCAATATTTTAATAGGTTTTTAGTTTGTCAAGGTTAAATTTTTAGTGAACATAATTTTAGAAAAGAGTATAGATTTTAAAAGACATATAAAAGAGTGCCTAGGTGGCTTAGTCAGTTAAGCATCTGACTTCGGCTCAGGTCATGATCTCACAGTTTGTGGGTTTGAGCGCCACATCGGATTCTGTGCTGACAGCTTGGAGCCTGGAGCCTGCTTCAGCTTTTGTGTCTCTGCCCCTCCTTCACTCACGCACACTCTCTCTCTAATACAAAATAAACATTAAAAATTTTAAAAAAGAGAGCGATAAAAGAAATATAAATTACCGTGGCTCATTATTTGAACATCTTGTTTTTGTTATTAATTTTTTTAACAGTTTATGACTTTTAGTTGGAGTATGTTATCCCTTTTATATAATTAATGAAGTATTGGATTGAATTCTACCATCTTGATAATTATTTTTTATTGCCACATCTGTTCCTGTAAATTTATTTGCCATTTCCTATCTTCTTTTGAAATAGTCAAATTTTTGGGGCGCCTGGGTGGCTTAGTCGGTTAAGCGTCCGACTTTCGCTTAGGACATGATCTCGCGGTTCGTGGGTTTGAGCCCCGCGTCAGGCTCTGTGCTGACTGCCAGCTCAGAGCCTGGAGCCTGTTTCAGTCTGTGACTCCCTCTCTCTCTGACCCTCCCCTGTTCACGCTCTCTCTCTCTCTCCTAGAAATAAATAAAACATTAAAAAAAAAAGAAATAGTCAATTTTTTATTCTAGTTTTTCTTTATCAGCTCTTAATTTATATAGTATGTGTACAATTTATACAGCTTTTTATCTGTATAATGTATACAATTTTTATCATTCTGGAGATTTCACTGGTATTTGGAGTGGCCAAACCTTCAAAATTAACTTTTAACATTCAGTTGTTAACACGTATGAGGAGTATGTAGGTAACTTACTTCTAAAGGAGATGATGGGGCACTGTTAATCCACAGCAAGAGTGGAATCACAGTCAGTGATTACAAAGGTTGTGATTTGGGTGACTAGGTTCAAAGACCCTTGAGAGTATACATGAGTAAAATGCCAAATGCCCTTAAAATCACAACTGGTATAAAAATCAGAAAACCTCTATGCCAGGCTTGAGGGAATTTCTTGTCTTCTAGAATTGCAAGGAAGATATTTAAGAATCAATATCAGAGTCTCATTGAGAAGCATCATACTAAAAGTCTGTATTTCTGCTTGATGTACTAAATTAAGGGAAGCTATGGGGAAGGAGTGGAACCCTGAGAAATGGGGTAGAGATATTTGGGCAAACAACAACAAAGGTAGAAATGTGGTCTTCTACATCTTCCTGAAGTTATCTGAACAAATCAGCTTCCCTTCCTAATGACTCAACCTTCCTCTGTATAAAAGACTTTCATGATTATAATTTGACTTACATGGAGATGCCTGTATCTTTAGGTCACCACTCCCCACACCCCATTTTCTTTTCCTCTGGAGTCAATAGCAGAGATTGGTCTCAAAACAGACACCCTGGTATAAGTCTGCACAGGGAGGAGTCAGCTGAGACAGGAAAGGATGGCTAATTTGTATCGGCAAGAGTGGAGAGCATATAAGTATGTGGAAACATTGTATTGGAAAGAGAATGAAATCTAAAGTTTGATTAGACTGAATTTATTAATGGTTGTCCCACATCTAGAAGTCCAGTTTCAATGTGTTAGTTGGATCATAATTGAGTGGTGTAATTAGTCAGTCGTGTTAGCTAATTGAAGCCTTTACTTAAGGTTACATGCAGTCAATGAGGTTACAAAACCTGGGTTTCTTTGAAATGTTTGGGAAGGAATACAAAATCTAGGGTGTTATGAATGCTGGAATTTATGTTTATGTACAATATAATCATATACTTTTCAGCCCTATCCTTCACAAAGTTAATTAAAATATATGTTATGAAAAAAAGACAGCATCAGAGTTTGCAAAGCTCTTCGGAAGGCTGGAGATGTTCAAGGGCAAGATTGGAATAGAATTGTTTTTCCTATTACAATAGGAAAAAGGAAGTTGCTGTTTGTGAACTCCAAAGCAAAATAAAAATTTTCAAAAGCAGGAAAAAAGACCTTTAGTAGTACTTAAATATAAAGCATTTTTTTCTTTCAATGTCTCTTTCAACTTGCCATAGGTTTTGTTATTTAATATCATCTTACGTTTAAAAACTAAAATAAATTATTAGCAAATAGATTTTATTGTTCATTTTATATTGAATAATGACAATTTTAAATGAAAATATAAAAATATTGGACTCATACTCAGAATCACAAAAAGTACACACTTTGTTTTTCATGGCTTGTACCTGAGTATGTATTTTGTTCTTACCAGAGGAGTGAAAATGTTGCATAAAACTAATTTAATTGTTTTCCTTTTCCTTTTTGATATGTACACATTCCATCAACACTCTGCTTCTGGCTTACTAATGAGTAAGGGAAAACTGAAAGGAAGAGGAACTGTGGTTGTGTTTTCTTTTTTTCACTCTGTCATCATTTCCAGAATAAATGCATCGTGAATACATGGAAGTAACATGAGTGAGAAAAGATACGATAGGGTCCCTTGGTCTTTTAGTTTCTTAGAACTCCATTGCCTTCTTTCTACATTTGAAGCAAGTTCTGTTTCAGTGTGGAGCATGGCAAGTTATAGAGATGCAGGCTGTCCTTGGACTTGCTTTGCATCTCATTGGACTGGCTCACATAATGATCTAATGGAATTCTGTGCTTATGCAGTATTGAAAATACTATATGCAGATTAAGAAATAAGAAACAGTCATGAAAATGCATAGTACACATATCTCCTCTGCTCATATGCATATTCCAATGTTTTATCAGACTTCTCATACAAAATACATGTTCACAGCTAAGATTATTAAAGTGTCAAGATAGCAAAAGTAGAAAATGAAGTGTGACTCTGCTTCATCGTTTTATGATCCTCTGGAAGAATGAGGGTGCATTATTGACCAATGTAGTAGATCCCAATTGTTGCTAAAGAATACCTACAAGGAGCCTCTCCCTCTAGCTTTATTGAGGTGTAATTGAAATTTAACTTTGTGTTAAAGTGTACAGTGTGACAATTTGGTATATTTGTATGTTGCAAAATTACCACAAGGTTAGTTACCTCCATCACCTCACATAATTATCTTTTGTGCATATGTGGTAAGAACATTTAAGATCTTCTTAGCAACTTTCAAGAACCTGATACAGTATTGTTAACTATAATCACCATACCCTACACTAGATCACCAGAACTTTTTTTTTTTATCTTATAATGGAGTTTTGTACCCTTTCACCAGTATTTCCTCATTTCCTTCCACTCCCCAGCCCTTGGCAACCACCATTCTACTCTTTGTTTCTCTAAGTTTGTTTTCCTTAGATTCTATGCATAAGTGATCTCAAGAATTCAGTGTAATTCACTAGGGAACCTCATAGTATTCTCTAGTCTTAAGGCCCGGATCAGTGAGAGATTGTAGGAAGAACACTTCTTACTGGTAAAAAAAAAAAAATAGTACGTCTGCGTGCGAGTCATCAGTTCTTCCTCTTGTCAGCTCATTTGTAGGGGTGGTAAGTTTCCTTGCTCTTTTTGGCCTTTGGCCACACCTTGGAAAATGGGCCCTTCATTAAATTATCATCAATTATTTTGAGTGTGACATGAACTTCATGCCAAAATCCCAACTAAGTTTCAATATTATCTAATTTAAAGGTAAATACATGATGCAGAGCCATTTAAGAGGACTAAAATTTTGCTTCTTTAAAGACCAATAATATGAAACAAATAGGTTAGATATAATAACTGTTTAAAGCTATTTAGAATATATTTAAATTATAAAACATTTTCTTTTAAAAAGAAAGTGATATTCCCAGCAGAATTCCATAGACAAATATGTTATTTTGTGTCACATGTTATAATTATGATTAAGGTTTATCTCCTATATTTTATTCTTTCAAACTATTTTATTTTACTTTTTTCTTTAAAGCTATTTTAATAGGATTAAGAAACATGAAATAACTTCTATAATATAATGTTTTAATGAATTTTATTCGATTTCTTTTTTGTCAGAACATACTTAGAATATGTCTTACTGTGAAGGAAATTATTAACAACTCATTTTATTTCTCAGACTTCTTTTTTTCTGGCTTAAACTAATAAAGAAAATGCCATTTAAAAAGTAACAAGATATTAACCATAAAATTGTCCAGTGATCTTCAAAACATCTATTTATTATTTAAAATTTGAATTCACCATTTTAAAGAGCTGTTTGAGGGTAGAGATGGCTGACACCATGTTACTTCTTGCATTTGAGAAATTGCCATACCAGCTAAGCTGTTACCTTTGTATTGATATACATTGAAAACTTCCCAGTAGGCAGTACTGGGATGATCACACATCCTATCTGCCTGTCACAGACACAGGTCACACATATGGACTCATTGTAATTAATAGCACCCTTTCAAAATGAGAAATTTAGATGATGAATTATATGGTTGCTCAAGGCAGCTCTATGTGCAGCAAGTTTTAGTTGCCAGTCTTTGTTCTTCATTATCCATATTAAAGGGTTTACTTCTTATACTACCTGTTGATAAATGCTTCTTTAAAACCTATTTAACATTTAAAGAAAAATCAAATAAAAGTTCTTGTAATCACCAATGACTCCCTGTTTCTCTGACTTTCAGGGGAATTAGCCCTTATAATTCCCTGCTCACGAATGCCTGAGGAATTAGTATGAAGTGTCAATTAGGTACAGATTAATGGTAAACACACCCTGAAAGGTAATAGAGAGGAAAAACAAAAGGTCAATATTTTTTAGCAGGTTTTAAAAGAACATATTTTTAAAAAGTTAAATTCATAGCCATGTGGTCTAGAGCAGTATTGAACTCCAGTATTTTTATAAAATAATTGTTAATAAAATAAATCATGTACATGAATTTACATAATGTAAATTATAATTTAAAAGAAAATTATATCTGCAGGATGTGAAAAAATGGCCAAGTAAAACAAAGCAAACAAAGCAATATAAATTTTTACCCACATTTTCCTTTCTACCCATATTCTCAAGTATAAAAGTCTGAAATATATGTTTACATTTAATTAATCTATGTTTCCTTCTGGGAAAATACATATTTAAGTAATCTTCATATAAATATACATGTTATATCATTATATTCAACACATTGATTATATTTTTATTTAAATCATTATTTTCTTATCTTTAATTATATTCATAATTATTAACTAAGTACCTACTATATGATTGAATTTAATCTCTCAAAACATTGGGAAGATTGATAATTATTAACTTGATCAAATTAAAAGTAAATATACACACACGCAAACACAGACACCAGACAGATGATTTATATAAACTCATTTGATTGAACATTTTGTAATTATAGGATCAAAATATAGACCCCAGTTGGTGATGAAATGAATAGGGCAATTTTCTCTTATGCCAGTGAAGGAAGTAAGAAAGAATAGTGAATAATGTTGGCTTTCATCTGCTTAATTCTTTCCTACAACAGAGAGAATATCTTATTTTATCTTATGCAAAATTCATTCTTTATCAGCTTCTGACTTTTATTCCCTCCTCTCAATGCCCCTGTTTTTAGGAATTAATTGAAAAGAGTATTGTTGGGAAGGAAAGATTTTACTTTACCTTTTAAGGTTCTTCCAATTAGTCTAAGAATTAATTTTATATGAGACCAATTAACAGGAGAAAATCAAATTTAATTACATACATTCAGAGAATCTACATAAACATGAGAGATCTCAAAAACAGTTTGGCCAAACAGAGTTATATATGTCATTCTTGAGTAATGAGAATGTGGTAGGGGTCTAAAGCCTCAAAGGGTAGGAGGGAAGTAGTGTTTGGGTAGCTCAGTGGGTTAAGTGTCCAACTTCAACTCAGGTCATGATCTCACAATTTGTGACTTTGAGCTCTGCATTGGGCTCTGTGCTGACAGCTTGGAGCATGAAGCCTGCTTTGGATTCTGTGTCTCCCTTTCTCTCTGCCCCTCCCCTGCTCACTCTCTCTGTCTTTCTCTCTCTCTCAAAAATAAATAAACATTACTTTCTTTTAAAAGGGAAGGAAGGCAATTCATAGGAAGAATGAACTTAAACAGGCATTGCTGGATTTCTCCCTTTATGTCATACGAAGTTCATATTATACTCTGATTATTCATGCTGATAGTTTCCTTCTTAGAAGAGGTCTTCTCTCTAAATTATTTTAGGCAGTTAGGGTTGAAGCCAAAATAAAAATCTGTTTCTTGAAAATAGCCAGCATAAAAAAAAAATGCACATGTCAATAGACATCTTTTGGGATGGCAAAATTTGTTCCCTTACAGGCCCACCCTTGAAACTTCTCCAAGAAATTTTACAGTCCAGATATTGATTTGGTAGATTATTTCATTTCTTTAAACCAGTCTCTTCATCCTGACACATTTTAGGAGGCAGTGATGTAGGCTCCCAAATATAGTCCTATATTATGCTTGCAATCAAGTATTTAATAAGACTTTTCTATGGAAACAAAGGAAAAGCAATGGTTTATGATTGGAACAAATTATATTCCCTATTTCTGAGTTCTGAGGAAGCCAGTTGATATTTTTAGATGTCTGGTATGAAGCATCTTTGGGTGGAGTGAAAACAGGCAGCAAGTCACAATCTAATAGATAATCCTGGTTTGCAGTCTGAGTATGTCTGGTGATTTTTCTGAGTGGCCACACAGTAACTGCACGAAGATTATCCATACATGAGGTATTATGGTGATTTCACTAAAGTTTATATCAAGTTGTTCATATTCAGTTTACAGAGCTTCAAGAAGAAGGGCAGTTTTATTTCTGCTAAGGCTTCTGGGAACCCTGTAAACAAGGTACATAGCTGGTTATTTCCAAGGGGCTTTAGTGGCTCCATGAAGTCAAACCTTGATGTTACCCTTACAATTTCTAGTAGCTTTAATCACATGTAGCAATTAGAATTCCTTTTTTTCTTTAAACAATTCCATACATCACCCAGTGCTTATCACAACCAGTGCATTCCTTGATTCCCATCACCTATTTCACCCATCCCCTGCCCACCTCCCCTGTGGTAATCATTAGTTTGTTCTGTATAATTAAGATTCTGTTTCTTGGTTTCTTCTCTCTCTCTCTGCCTCTGTTTTTCCCTTTGTTTGTTTGTTTTTCTTAAATTCCACGTATGAGTGAAATCATACAGTAATTGTCTTTCACTGATTTATTTTGCTTAGCATACTTTCTAGCTCCAGTCCGGTCATTGCAAATGGCAATATTTCATTTTTTTTCAAGGCTGAATAGTGTTCCATTGTATATATATACATATATATACATACCACATCTTCTTTATCCATTCATCTATCAATGGATACTTGGGCTGCTTCCATATCTTGGTTATTGCAAATAAATGCTGCTGTAAACATAGGGATACATGTATCCTTTTGAATTGGTGTTTTTGTATTCTTTGGGTAAATACCCAGTAGCGTAATTGCTGGACTGTAGGGTAGTTTTCTATTTTTAACATTTTAAAACATTTAAAAATTATATTTAAATCCAAGTTAGTTAACAAATAGTGTAATAATGGTTTCAGGAGTAGAATGTAGGGTTTCATCACTTGCATATAACACCCAGTGCTCATCCTGGCAAGTGCCCTTCTTTATGCCCATCATCCATTGACCCATCCCCCCACCCAATACCCCTCCAACAACTCTGTTCTCTATATTTAAGAGTCTCTTATAGTTTGCCTCCCTCTCTGTTTTTATGTTATTTTTCCTTTCCTTCCCCTATGTTCATCGGACTCTTATGAATGAAATCAGATGATATTTATCTTTAATGACTGACTTATTTCACTTAGCAGAATATATTCTAGTTTGAGAAACCTCCATACTATTTCCCACATGGCTGCACCATTTGCATTCTTTCCAACAGTACATGAGTGTATTTTTTTCTCCATATACTCCCCAATACCAGTTGTTTCTTATGTTGTTGGTTTTAGCCATTCTGACAGATGTGAAGTGATATCTCATTGTAGGTTTGATTTGCATTTCCCTGATAATGAGTAATTCTGAGCATCTTTTCATGTTCCCTTTCGCCATCTGAATGTCTTCTTTGGAAAATTGCCTGTTCGTGTCTTCTGCCCTTTTTTACACATTTTTAATTAGTTTTTTTTGTTTATTTGTTTTTTGAGGGTGTTGAGTTTTATGAATTTTAACAATTAAAATTCCTAACTTCACAGACCTTAATTTGTGATGCAAACTAAGTGAAAATAGTTGTGAATTGTGTTAAGCCAACTTTCTTTAGATTGCCAAAATTATGAATATGTTTTATAATTTCTTGAAACATGCTTCTTCATAATATGGTCATCTAATAAAAGACAAGACATGTAATATAGTAGTAAAACATGTTTACTAACAGATAAATTTATTTTTAGTTTCTCTAACAAGGGTGCTTAAAGTACAACCTATGTTCGATAATTAATCTTTTACTATTTTATTTTGAAATGATCTAGATATTCAGTAAATATCTAGTAGTTATGTTATCAGTAAGACTTCTAGTCAGTAGAAGCTATTGGTAATTAAGCTTTGGAGGAGTCAAAAGTTATATGCAGATTTTTGACTGTGCAAGGGTTTGGTACCCCTAACCCCCTCATTGTTCAAGGATCAACTGTATTTGTTATGGTGATCTGTGATCAGTGATCTTTGGTGTTACTATTGCAGTTGTTTTGGAGCACCACAGACCATGCCCAAAAAGATGGCAAAATTAATCATTCAATGTTGCGTGTGTTCTGACTGTTTCACCTACCAGCTGTTTCTCCATCTGTCTCCCACTCCTTGGACTTTGCAATACCCTGAGACACAGTAATATTGGAATTAGGCCAATTAGTTACCTGCAATGGCCTCCAAATACTCAAATGAAATGAAGAGTATCATGTTTCTCACTTGAAATCAAAAGCTAGAATGATTAAGCTTAGTGAGGAAGGCTGTTGAAAGCTGAGGTAAGCAGAAAGCTAGTTATCTTGCAGCAAACAGCCAAGTTGTGAATGCAAAGGAAAAGTTGTTGAAGGAAATTAAAAGTGCTACTCCAGTGAACACATGAATAAGAAAGTGAAACAGCCTTATTGTTGATATGGAGAAAGTTTCAGTGGTCTGGATAGATCAAACCAGCCACAGCATTCGCTTAAGCCAAAGCCTAATCTGGAGTGAGGTCCTAACTTTCTTCAATTCTGTCAAGGCTGAGAGAGGTGAGGAAGTTACTGAAGAAAAAAATTGGAAGCTAGCAGAAGTTAGTTCATAAGGTTTTAGAAAAGAAGCCATCTCCATAATATAAAAGTGTGAGGTGAAGCACCAAGTGCTAATATGCACGTAGTAGCAAATTATCCAAATCTAGCTAAGACAATCAACTAAGGTGGCTACACTAAAAACAAATTTGTAGGGGTGCCTGTGTGGCTCAGTCGGTTGAATGTCTGACTTCAGCTCAGGTCAAGATCTCACAGTTGGTGAGTTGGAGCCCCGCGTTGGGCTCTGTGCTGATGGCTAGCTCAGAGCCTGGACCCTGTTTCACATTCTATATCTCCCTCTCTCTCTGACCCTCCCCTGCTTATGCTGTCTCTCTATCTCTCTCTCTCATAAATAAATAAAACATTAAAAAAATAAAAAAGAACCAAATTTGTAATGCAGATGAAACAGTCTTCTATTTGAAGAAGATGCCATCTAGGATTTTCATTGCTAGAAAGGAGAAGTCAACACCTGGCTTCAAAACTGCAGAGGAGAGAGGCTGACTCACTTTAGGGGCTAATGTAGCTGCTGACTTTAAGTTGAAACTAATGCTCATTTACCATTCTGAAAATCTTAGAATCCTTAAGAATTATGTTATATCAGGGCACCTGGGAGGCTCAGTTGGTTAAGCGGCCAACTTCAGCTTAGGTCATGCATGATCTCACAGTCCGTGGGTTCGAGCCCCACATCGGGCTCTGTGCTGACAGCTTGGAGCCTGGAGCCTGCTTCAGATTCTGTGTCTCCCTCTCTCTCTGACCTTCCCCCACTTACACTCTGTCTCTCTCTAAAAAAAAATAAATAAATAAACACTAAAAAAGTTTAAAAAATTATGTTAAATCTACTCTGCCTGTGCTCTATAAATGAAACAACAAAGCCTGGATGACAGCATATCATAGTTACCATATATTTGAAATCTACCATTGAGACCCATTGTTCAGGAATAAAAGGAAAAAAAAAAAGATTTCTCTCTAAACAGTACTACTCCTTGACAATGCTCTTGGTCATTTAAGATCTCTGACCGGTACAATGAGAATAATGTTGTTTTAATGCCTGCTAACATAATATCTATTCTGCAATGCTGGATCAAAGGGTCATTTTTACTTTAAGGTCTTATTGTTTAAGAAATACATTTTGTGAGCCTATAAGCTGTTACAGTTAGTAATTCCTCAGGTCTGGGTGAAGCGATTTGAAAACCTTCTGGAAAAGATTCACCATTTGAGATGCCATTAAGAACATTCATGTTTCATGGGAGAAGTCAAAGTATCAATATTCACAGGTATTTGGAAGAAGTTGATTCTAAACCACATGGATGACCTTGAGGGATTCAAGATTTCAGTGGAGGAAGTAACTTCAGATGGAGTGGAAATAGCAAGAGAACTAGAATTAGAAGTGGAGTCTGGGGGTGCCTGGGTGGCTCAGTTGGCTAAGTGCCGACTCTTGATTTTGGTTTAGATCATGATCTCATGGTTTGTGAGTTTGTGCCCCATGTCGGACTCCATGCTGACAGTGTGGAGTCTGCTTGGGATTCTCTCCCTCTTTCTATCTCTCTCAAAATAAATAAAATACACTAAAAAAATAGTGGACCCTGAAGATGTAATAGAGTTGCTGCAATCTCATGATAAAACTTGAACAAATGATGAGTTGCTTCTTATAGATAAACAAATAAAGTATTTTCTTCAGACGGAACCTACATTCTGGTGAGGTGATTGTTGAAATGATGACAAAGGAATTAAAATATTACATAAACTTAATTGATAAAACAACAGCAGGCTTTGAGAGGATTAACTCCATTTCTGAAAGGTCTGCTGTGAGCAAACTGCCATCAACCACCATTGCTTGGAACAGAAAAATTGTTAATGCAATGAAGAATCAGTGTGGCAAACTTCATTGTTTTATTTTAAGAAATTGTCCCATCTACAGTAGCCAGCACCCCAATTAGTCATCAGCCTTCAATATCAAGGCAAAACCCTTTCAACAAGATTATGACTTGTTAAAAGTTCAGATGATGGTTAGGATTTCTACATGATAAAGTATTTTTAATTAAAGTATGCACATTGTCTTTTAGACAGAATGCTATTACACACTTAAGAGACTATAATCACGTATTAGAAAACCAAAAAAAATATTCGATTTATTTTATTATAGTAGTTACTTGATTGAGGTGGTCTGGAAGGAACCAAACCCACAATATCTCCAAGGAATAACTGTAGTCAGATTCAGTCAATCAAAGAATAAAATGGTGGTTAGCAGGGGTTAGGAGGAGAAAGAAATGGGGAGCTACGAATCAGCAGGTTTAATGTTTAGTTAAGTGAGACAAATAGCTTCTAGAAATCTGCTAACAACAGTGTACTATAGACACCCATACTACACACTTTAAGATTTAGGAGACTACATGTTACCTATTCTTATACATGCAAAAATGTAAAATTATGATTTATAAATTTAGTTTTTAATATTAAAATTAAATTATTAAAACTATTTTTGCCTTTATGTTCAGCATACAGATTTGTTATTGTGTTTATACATTTTGTGTTAAGGATAACTTTGTTGTCTTCGAGGAATGCCTGATCCCATTTACTAATTTAATTAAACATCTTCAAACATTTTCACTGGATTTTAAATTTTAACATAGTTGATTCCATTCTTAGGTACTACTTTGTCTGACTTTTCAAACAAAACTTTTCTGAATAATAATAGCCCTAAGTGTTTAACAATTTAAATTAAGAGAATTTAAAATTCTCTTAAATGATCTGATACTATACAAATAACTTGAAATTAAAAGTACAAACCACTTAAATTGTGCTTTTTAAACTGAAATTATAAGGCCATCACTTCAGTAGACAAAATTCACTGTAAACACATAAAGCCACTAATTGCTTCTTAAACAAAATATTAATATTATGCTATTAGTTTTCTTTTTTGAAACTAGACTCTACATTGAATTCTAAATCTTCCTCTGTTGTAAATATTTATTCCCCAAAAAAGTTACCATCTTCATAACCTGAGATTACTGAAGACCAGATAGTTTTGGCCTTGTGTGAAATCTGGATCTGCAGACATTAAGAGCAAATTTTTCTTTCTTTTAATCAATAAAACCATTTTACCTTCCCAAAACCTTTGCAGTGAGGATATTGAATGAAGGTTTATCTTGGAAAATGTTCTTTTAGGTGTGATGTGCAGACATTTGTTTCCTCTAAAATATGTAGAACAGAAATGTTGTCACTTAAAGAGTTTTTTAGAAGGCATTCATGTTTTATGAAAGACTGCCCACTTAAGTATATCCGATTATTGGAGCTACCACCAAAAAGTTAAATGCATTTAAAATTAGTAATTTTAATAAAATGCATATAATGATGAACAGTGATTTAGTCTAGTCATATGCCAGAATTTTGAGTCATTTGAATTTTAATAGTGCATTTGATGTATTTGTGATTCTTATAGTGTTCTTAAAAAATACTATAGTTCCTGAAACTCAGAGGGGAGGGCAAATTGTTATAAGCTGGCTTTGAGTCAGTATTTAGTTATTAGACATCATTCTATAGAAACATCTGAAATGGAGCACTGGCATATTCTTTCATAGCATACTGGTAACCTTTTAGTAGCATCACACTAAAAACATCCCCAGTGTTTCTTTAGTCATGTAAGATATTTATTTGTCTTTGTTTTATTTGTTTTGTTTTGATTTGGGACTCTACAACTGTAATATCCTAGACTGTTTTTTTTTAAAGATTTTTTTTGAAGATTAATTGCATTTTATACAGTTATAAAAAAAAGTGACAAAAAACTACTGTAGTCTGTATGTTCAAAATCTCTAACTGATGATAATAAAATTACTCATGTATATTGAGGACAGTATGTGGGATTGAGTATCTAAATTCTTTATATCTCTTATAAAATTTTATTACTTACAAGTACTGAAAAGTTACTGGAAAATCATTCAGCATTGCTGAGCTGTCACTTCATTATCCTGAACTTGGTAATATTGTAAAAGAAGCATAAAATAGCAAGATGGAAAAAAAAGAGGTTAAAAAAAGAGCAATAGTAAAAACTACAGTGCAGGGTATTAATCGTGTTGAATTGTGTGAGTTTCTGACAGATAATAAACCAAAGAAAGATGAGATCTCTAAAATTGCATGTGTGTCATGAGCTGAACCCTCAGTCTAATGCAGGGTCATTGGATTTTACAATCTCATAAGCTTCCAGAACTTTGCTTGGCACATCAAAACAATTGCTTAATGTATAATAAATTCTACAGCTAGCCATCTGCTTACCCTCTTGACCTTTCAAATTTTATGAAAACCCAAGCCCATAATTTCTCACCTCATGAACCACCAGATTTTTGGAATATGTTATATTCCAGGGTTACTTTATATTTTTATGCAACCAAAGAGACTTCATATATTGGATAATATTTGGCAGCAACATGCCTTTTCCATTGAAATGGTTATGAGAGCAATCACTAGAGTTAATAAGATTTCTACCCACTATGTAGTTGGATATACTCATTTAAACAAATGTGTCCTAATTATGGGGATTTTTAAACTAAAGAGAAAAACAAACTCAAGTAAATAACTCAAAAATAAGAAAAAAAAATAATTCCAAAATATTTCTCTTCATTGATAATATATAACTTTATAGTTGCATGAATAGAATGTTATTTTATGTTTGTAGTTTAGTCCACAAACAGTTTATTACTCAATCATGTTAAGGGGAATTTCTTTTTGAAAAGGCATTGTGATATATTTTGCACTTTAGGGACAAGTTTAAGAAAGAACTCTAGTTATGAAATTATAAACACTTAGGGCCAGAAGGCTAGAAACCTGAGACAAATATAGATCATGCAACTTGCTCAGGTTCCCCTAGCTAGTTAGTGGCAGAGCTTGAGATGATCCCAGAGCTTCTAATCCTTGTTCAAAACTACTACTGTGTCCTGAACATGACCCAGCTCTTAGAAGATGTTGGGAGAGGGCAAACAAATGTCTAATTAACAGAAATCTAGGTGGTGAAGGGTCTTTATTTAACATTTGGCGATTTCCACACCATCCTCTTTCTTCAAGCCACTCATGACTGTCATATATTTTGATGGATGACTTGAGGACCCTGGAAGCATCAAAAAATAGTCAGGCTTTTTTCACTCCAGACACAGCCCCTACCCATCTTTCTTTCTTTTCTCTTATCTTTCCTTCTTCCCAAAGAGCCATGACACTTCTCCCCTTTTCTTAAGCAATGAAGTCTGTCACATTCTGCTCCCCTCAGAATTTAACTTTCTTAAAAAGTAAGTTTATAAGGAATTTCTTCTACCACAGATATATTATTTGGCTTTGAGAATATGCCAGGGAAGTGGTTAAATGTGAGCGATCTAAAATCAGACAACTTGGGTTCACATTCTAGCTTTACCACTGGCTTGCTGTGTGATAAAAAGCACCTCTTTAGTGGCTTGCCTTTGCCCTCTGTAAAATAATAATTGTTTATGACCTTGTATTATAAATCTTAAAACATATTTTCTGTTGCCTCAACATCCCCACAGTGTGTGAGCACCTTACCCAGGTGACCAGGTGCACCAGTGTGGTAAGGCTGTCCCCTGTCACAAATTCCCCTTGCCCCCGCCTGATGGTGACCTCATGCACTAGTGAAAATCCCTCATGCCTTTTGCGTGTGAGCTCCACCCAGAGCCCCACCCAAAGCCCACTCCCTTGGCACTCCTCCTGATGGCAGGTGGTGGCTCTGTCATTCTAGGATCTGTCAGTGTAATAACCCTTTGCGGTTTTTTGCACTTCTCGTGTGTCACCTTTTGTGGCCACACCTATTGGACCATTTCATGAAAGTAATGTTGAAAAAGAAAACCAAGCCTGGAGGCATTACAATTCCAGACTTCAGGCTGTAT
The DNA here is from genome assembly GCF_008692635.1 of Crocuta crocuta. Classification (NCBI taxonomy): domain Eukaryota; kingdom Metazoa; phylum Chordata; class Mammalia; order Carnivora; family Hyaenidae; genus Crocuta; species Crocuta crocuta. The sequence goes on along the minus strand of NW_027529459.1, from coordinate 64,931 downwards.
TTACAAGGCTGTAATCATCAAGACAGTAAGGTACTGGCATAAAAACAGAGAAATAGATCAACCGAACAGAATAGAAAACCCAGAAATGAACCCACACATGTATGGCCAACTAATGTTCAACAAAGCCTGAAAGAATATCCTAAGGGGGGAGGAGGGCATCTCTTCAGCAAATGGTGCTGGGAAAACTGGATAGCAATATTCAGAAGAATGAACCGGGACCACTGTGTTACACCATACACAAAAATAAATTTAACATGGATGAAAGGCCTCAATGTGAGACAGAAACCATCAAAATCTTAGAAGAGGAAACAGGCAGAAACCTCTTTGACCTTGGCTACATCAACTTCTTACTAGACATGTCCCCAGCAGCAAGGGAAACAAAAGCAAAAATGAACTTTTGGGGCCTGATCAAGATAAAAGCTTCTGCACAGTGAACAAAACCATCAACAAAACTAAAAAGCAGCCGACAGAATGGGAGAAGATATTTGCAAATGACATATTGGATAAAGATTTAGTATCCAAAATCTCTAAGATATCCACAGTATCCAAAATCTATAAAGAATGTATCAAACTCAATCCTCCCCCAAAAAAGAAAAACAACAACAACAACAACAACAAATAATCCAGTGAAGAAATGGACAGAAGACATGAACAGACACTTTTCCAAAGAAGAACCAGATGGCTAACAGTCACATGAAAAGATGCTCAACATCACTCATCATCAGGGAAATCAAATCAAAATCGCATTGAGATACCACCTCACACCTGTCAGGAAGGCTATTATGAACCACTCAGAAACAATAGATGTTGGAGAGGATGCAGAGAAAGGGGAACCCTTTTGGACTGTTGGTGGGAATGTAAACTCGTGCAGCCTCTTGAAAACAGTATGGAGGTTCCTCAAAAAATTAAAAATAGAACTACCTTACAACATAGCAGTTGCATTTCTGGGTATTTTTCCAAAGGATTCAAAATGCTGATTCAAAGAGGCACATGCGCCCTAATATTTATAGGAGCACTGTCAACAATAACCAATTATAGAAAGACCCCAAATTTCCATCGACTGATAAATAGATAAAGAAGATGTGGTATAAATACACAATGGAGAGGGGCGCCTTGGTGACTCGTTCTGGTCCAGTAAGCGTCCGACTTCACCTCAGGTCATGATCTTGCCTTTAGTGACTTCCAGCCCTGCATTAGGCTCTGTGCTAACAGCTTGGAGCCTGGAGCCTGCTTCCGGTTCTGTCTCTCCCTCTCTCTCTGCCCCTCCCCAACTCATTCTCTCTCTCTCTCTCTCTCTCTCTCTCTCTCTCCACACACACACACACACACACACACACACACACACAAATAAACATTAAAAAAATACGCAATGGAATATTGCTCAGTGATCAGAAAGAATGATTCTTGCTATTTGCAACAACATGGAGGGAACTAGGGTGCATTATGCTAAGCAAAAGAAACCAGTCAGAGAAAGATAAATATCGTATGATTTTACCCATATATGGAATTTAGGAAACATAATAAAGGAACACAGGGAAAAGGAAGAAAAATAACATAAAAACAGAGAGGGAGGCAAACCATAGGAGACTCTTAAATACAGAGAACAAACTGAGCATTGCTGGAGGGGAGGTGGGCGGGGGAATGTGCTAAATGGGTGATGAGCATTAAGGAGGGCACTTGTTAGGATGAGCCCTGGATGTTTTAGGTAAGTGATGAGTCACTGAGTTCTACTCCTGAAACAAATACCACACTGTATGTTAACTAACTTGAATTTAAATAAATAAATTCACAAAAATAAAAGAAAACAAAGAAAGAAAGAAGAAAATAAAAGAACACAGAACAAACTTTATAGGCACTTTATGAGGATTAACTCATATTTATTCACACACACACAGTCTGAACCCTTTCAAATCCATCAAAATTGGGGCATCTGGGTGGCTCTTTTGGTTAAGTGCTCGACTCTTGATTTTGGCTCAGGTCATGATCTCATGGTTTGCAAGACTGAGTTCCACGTTGGGCTCCATGCTGAGGGTGGAGTCTGCTTAAGATTCTCTCTCCTCCCTCTGCCCCTACCCTACTCGTGTTCCCCTTCTCTCTCAAAAAACAAAACAAAACAAAACCCTAACAGTTGATATTTTATTTTTAAGGTAATTTTCATTATTTTTATTAAAAAATATTTGCATGCAATTTGTCCTTATTCCATTACAGAACTGGTGAGTTTTCTCAACTCACAAAATGCTGGGTGGATATAATAGGTAGATACCATCTATTGAATGTCCACTCTATATTTTGCAAGCCAGTTGATGTAAATTATTTTACTTAAATTNTTTTTTGTGCAATTGTGAATGGGAGCAGTTTCTTGATTTCTCTTTCTGTTGCTTCATTGTTGGTGTATAAAAATGCAACTGATTTCTGTACGTTGATTTTGTACCCTGCAACTTCGCTGAATTCTTGAATCAGTTCTAGTAGGCTTCTGGTGGAGTCTGTCGGGTTTTCGATGTAGAGTATCATGTCATCTACGAAGAGTGAAAGTTTGACTTCTTTGCCAAATTTCACAACTCTTAAAGTATTGTTTTTATGACATTTTTCAAGCACTGATGCATTGTCACTAACGAATTGTATATAACAAAGAATATACCAACTTATATAACATCTGTTAAGTATTAGATTCTGACCTTGGAGATCAAATGTAGAGGCTGAGGTTGATAATTAAAGAGTATCTGCAAATTGCTGTATGCATGAAGAGATAACACATCAATTATTCACCCACTATTTTATGATCAATCTATATTCCGGGTTGAAGAGTCTCCACTGAGATCTGCAAAGCTATGATCACTAGCTCATTCCTAAACTGAGAATTCTAAGAGCTAGCCTTCCTTCCTCTCTTCCTTCCCTTCTTTCATTCTCTTTTTTGCTTTTTTCCTTTTTATTTTAATCAAAATTGCATTTCATAAGAAAACCCTTGAACAAATTGTGGCAGATTGAGAAATAACATAGAATTCTTTCCACCATCTCAAGCAATTCTGATTCCGTCAGTCATTATGTTTACTTCAAAAATCTAAAAGAAAATTCATTAAACACTTAGCATAAAAGTGATCAACGTCCAAGGAACTTCACATATTTAATCTATTATCCTAAGATAGTTTCTCACAAAATTATAAGGTTTCTGACCAATTTGAATTGATGTGGTTATTTATCCTTTGAAGAAAAGTCTCTTCTTGCAAAGCAGTTTGTCAATTGTAGTTGGTTCTGGCCTCTAAAGTATAAAAAAAATGCTTTAATTGCAAAGCACTTGCAAAAATTTGGAATGATTTTTCACAGCAAAGGGAAGCAACATTTAATTGAAGCAGTGGAGCAAAACTGAGAAAATCATTCATATTTCAACAACTGAAGAAATAGATTAAATTAGTGCTCATTACCATTTTCCAACTAACATTTGCCACACACATGCAAATGCACATACACAAAATAGATGTAGACATGTAAACCTAGCACTGCCTTCTGTTTTTGTTCAAGTTGTGATCTAAAGAAGAAGGAACTAGAGATCTTTGGGCAATGTACTTGGAGAAGTACTATACATACTGTTTTCATGTTTTAGTGCTTTTTTTTTTCATGTTATTAAAGACTGCCACTACTTCTACAATACAGGAGCCTAAAAGAAGTGCAAAACCAATTATTCTTGACAGGATTTGCAGTGACCAAGAAATGTATCCACTGCGTATTTGTCAGGTATCAAGTTGGAACTCAGAGAATACACCATCTTTTGAGAAAAAGGAGCCGTGGGCTGTGGCACTCTATCCAGTTGTGTTCAGAGAAACTCAGAAACCATCACGGAAAATAGCCTTACTTCTCTTCATGTAAATGAGCATGTTCTACTTCTGATTGCTTTAATATTCCACAATTACAGCAAAGCCATGGAGAGAAGGCACTGCAATGATCTCTAACCAGGCATAAAATAATTCATTTTCCAATCAAGCTCTAAAAGGCAGGAAAGTAAAAAGAGGTAAACACACATTTTTCTATTGTTTTTTTTTTTTTTTGATTGTCAGGTGAGTAATAAAATATAAGATAATCCATTTGCAAATAAATAACACACATTCATTCATAGTCTCTCTCCAGTGCAGTTATGAAGCCTAAACATTATCCTGAGGAAATATTTTCTTTTAATATGGCATCACACAAATAAGCATTTCGTGATGTCACCAGATGGCAAAACAGTAAGATTTATAAATAATTTCTCTTTGCAAAATAAACCTGTCTAAGTGATTGAACTCAATACTACAGTTTATTACAATATGGTACACTCAACTTTTGGTTTGACGTTTTAAATCAGGCTTTTAAAAAGGCTTTATATTTTTTTGTTCCTGCTAATACCTGAAATATTTGAGGTAGTTGATACGTGTTAGTTTCATTCAATCATCCATTCATTCAAATTTCCATGTTACTATGTACAAGGAAGAGCAAGAACTGTTTCTAACAACTTAAATATAATTATGCATTGTTTTTGTCTTTTTATTGTTTTGAACAACCTCATCAAGATGTTCTTAATTCCATAATATGATAGAGTAGGAGTTTCCTTCAGCTTTTTAGCTTTAAAGTGTGAATGAGAGCATAATGAACAAAGAAATGAAAATATTATATGTGGAACAATATGCTATCTTATTTAATATGTTATTACACATAAACGTGCCAGCAAATTCACAAATGAGAGTGTTCATTTTACTGTTTTTATTTTTTTATTTTTTATTATGGATTCCAGTATAATTAACATACAGTGTTATATTAGTTTCAGGTGTACAATGTAGTGATTCAACAATTCTATTACATAGTACTCATCATGATAAGTGTACTCTTAGACCCCTTCACTGATCTCACCATCCCCGTATCCACCTCCCCTCTGGTAACCATCAGTTCTCTATAGTTAATGGTTTGTCTCTTTTTTCTTTGTTTTGTTAAATTCCACATATGAGTGAAATCATACAGTATTTGTCTTTCTCTGATCACCTTATTTCACTTAACATTGAACACTCTAGATCCATCCATATTATTGCACCTGGCAAGATTTAATACCTTGTTTTTTATGGCTGAGTGATATTCTACTATATATATCTACCAGTTTTTATTTAAATCCATTCATCTGTCCATGAATGCTTGGGATGCTTTCATAATTTGGCTATTGGAAATAATACTGCATAACCATAGGGATGCATCTATCTATTCAAATTAGTGTTTTCACATTTTGGGTAAATACCCAATACAATTACTGGATTATACAGTCATATTTTTAATTTTATGAGGAACCTCCATAATGTTTTCTGGAATGACTGTACCAGTTTGTATTCCCACCAACAGTGCATGAGGGTTCCTTTTTCTCCACATCCTCACCTACACTTGTTGTTTCTTGTCTTTTTGATTTTAGCCACTGTTACAGGTATGAGGTGGTATCTCATTGTGGTTGTGATTTGCATTTCACTGATGATGAGTGAAGTTGAGCCTTTTTTCATGTGTCCATTGGCCATCTGTATGTATTCTTCAGGGAAATGTCTTTTCATGTCTTTTGCCCATTTTCAATTGGATTATTTGGAGTTTTTTGGTGTTGAGTTGTATAAATTCTTTATATATTTTGGATACTAACCCTCATCATATATGTCATTTGCAAATATCTTATCCCATTCAGAAGGTTGTCTTTTAGTTTTATTGGTTGTTCCTTTACCGTGCGAAAGCTTTTTATTTTGATATAGTCCTAGTAGTTTATTTTTGCTTTTGTTTCTTTCCCTTAGGAGTCATCTCTAGAAGAATGCTATAGCTGATGTCAGAGAAATTACTGCCTGTGCTCTCTAGAATTTTTATGGTTTCTGGTCTTCCGCATTTATGTATTTAATCCATTTTGAATTTACTTTTGTGTGTGTTGAAAGAAAGTGGTCTAGTTTCATTTTTCTTTTGCATGTCACTGTCCAGTTTCTCAGCACTATTTGTTGAAGAGATTGTCTTTTTCCTATTGTATATTCTTTACTGCTTTGTGAGAGATTAAATGACCACATAATTGTGAATTTATTTATGGATTTTCTATTCTGTTCCATCAATCTATGTGTCTGTTTTTTGTGCTAGTGCCATACTTTTTGATTACTACATGTTTGTAATACAGTTTTAAGTCCAGAACTGTGGTGCCTCCAGCTTTGCTTTGCTTTTCAAGATTACTTTGGCTATTTGGGATCTTTTGTGGCTCCACACAAATTTTAGGATTGTGTGTTCTAGTTCTGTGAGAAATGCTTCTGGTATTTTGATAGGGATTGCATTAAATGTGTAGATTGCTGTGGGTAGTATAAAAATTTTTAAAATATTTGTTCTTCCAGTTCATGAGCATGGAATGACTTTCCACTTTGTGTCATCTTCAACTTCTTTCATCAGTTTTCTTATAGTTTCAAGAGTATAGGTCTTTCACTTCTTTGGTTATGTTTATTCCTAGGTATTTTTTTTTTTTTTAATTTTAGTTTTGGTGCTATTATAAATGGTATTTTTTTTCCTAATTTCTCCTTCTGGTGCTTCATTATTGAAGCAACAGATTTCTATACGTTGATTTTGTATCCTGTGACTTTACTGAATTTGTGTTCCCCTTCTAGCAGTTTTTGGGAGGAGTCTTTCAGGTTTTCTATATATAGTATAATGTCATCTACAAATAGTGTATGTTTTACTTATTCCTTACTGATTTGGATGCATTTCATTTCTTTTTGTTGTCTTTTTGAAAAACCCACAGCTAACATCTGCCTTAACAGATACAACTCTCAGTTTTCCCCCTAAGGTCTGGAACAAGACAGAAATTTCCCATAGTATGTTGAATAAAAGTGGTGAGAGTGAGCATCTCTGTCTTGTTGCAGTATGTCCTCTCTAAGCCTACCTTGTTGAAAGTTTTTATTGTAAATGGATATTGTGCTTTGTCAGTTTTTTCTGCATCTATGGAAATGATCATATGATTCTTATCCTTTCTCTTATTGATGTGATGTACCACATTGATTGATTTCTGAATATGGAACCACCTTTGAAACTCAGGAATAATCCCCACTTGATCATGGTGAATGATTTTTTAAATATATTGTTGGATTTGGTCTATCAGTATTTTGTTGAGGATTTTTTGCATCTATCCATAAATGTAATATCTATATTACCCTTTAGTTCTTTTCTTTTCTTTTTCTTCTCTTTCTTTCTCTTTTTTGTGGTGTTTTTATCTGGGTTTTGGTATTAGCTAATGTTGGCCTCATAGAATGAATCTGGAAGTTTTCCTTCCCTTTTTATTTTTTGGAACAAGTTGAGAAGAATAAGTATTAACTCGTATTAAAGTATTCGGTAGAATTTACCTGTGAAGCCATCTGGTCTTGGACTATTGTTTCCTGGGATTTTTTATTATTATTATTGATTCAATTTCCTTGCTCTTTATTCGTCTGTTCAAACTTTTTCCTGTTTCAGTTTTGGTAGGTTATATGTTTCTAGGCATGTATCTGTTTCTTCTAGGTTGCACAATTTGTTGGCATAGAGGTTTTCATAATAGTCTCATAACTTTTGTTTTGCATTTTTGTTCTTTTGGTTGTTATATCTGCTCTCTCATTTGTGATTTTATTTCTTTGAGTTCTTTCTCTTTTTTCCTTTCATAAGTCTGGCTAGAGGGTGTATCAACTTTACTGATTTTTTCAAAGAAACAGCACCTGGTTTTATTGATATATACTATTGCATTTAGTTTCTATATCATTTATTTTGTTTTAATCTTTATTATTTCCTTCTTTCTGCTGAATTTAGATTTTGTTTACTGTTCCTTTTTTTTTTTTAGCTCTTTTAGGTTTAAGGTTAGGTTATTTGAGATGTTTCTTGCTTCTTTTTTTAACATTTATTTTTGAGAGAGCGAGAGCAAGTTAGGGAAGGGCAAAGAGAGAAGGGAACAGAGAACTCAAAAGAGGCTCTGTGCTGAGAGCAGAGAGCCCTACGTGGGCTCAAACTCATGAACTGTGAGACCATGACCTCAGCTGAGTTGGACGCTCAACTGAGTCACCTAGGCATCCCAGAGATTTTTCTTCCTCCTTGATATAGACCTGTGTTGCTTATAAACTTGCCTCTTAGAACCACTTTTGCTGCATCTCTGTGTGTTTTGAATCTGTGTGTTCATTTTCAATTGTTTCCATGTACTTTTTAATTCTTTTATTTCTTAGTTCACCCATTCATTGTTTAGTAGCATGTTATTTAATTGCCATGTATTTGCAGACTTTGAAAATTTTTTCTTGTGGTTGAGTTCTAGTTTTATTGTGATTGGAAAAGTTGCATGGTATCACTGCAGTCCTTTTTCTCTTATTTTTTTTTTTTCTTAAATAGTTTATTATCGAGTTGGTTTCCATATTAACACCCAGTGCTTATCCCAACAAGTGCCCTCCCCCATGTTCATCACCCCCCTTCCCCTCTCCCACTTCCCCATTAGCCCTCAGTTTGTTCTCAGCATTCAAGAGTTTTCCTCTCTCCGTCTCCCCAACTATTCTTCCCCTTCTTCTCCCCCATGGTCCTCTGTTAATTTCCTCCTAATCCACCTGTATGTGCAAACATATTGTATCTGTCCTTCTCTGCCTGAATTATTTCACTCAGCATAACACCTTCAAGTTCTATCGATGGTGCTACACATGGCCAGATTTCATTCTTTTTCATTGCCATGTAGTATTCCAATGTATAGATAATCCAATCGTCAGTTGATCCATTCGGCAACTGATGGACACTTAGGCTCTTTCCATATTTTGGGTATTGTTGAGAGTGCTGCTATGAACATTGGGGTCCATGTGCCCCTATGCATCAGCACTCCTGTATCCCTTGGGTAAATTCCTAGCAGTGCTATTGCTGGGTCATAGGGGAGTTCTATTGTTAATTTTTGAGGAATCTCCACACTGTTTTCCAGAGGGGCTGCACCAGTTTACATTCCCACCAACAGTGTAGGAGGGTGCCCATTTCTCCACATCCTTGCCAGAATCTAAAGTCTCCTGAATTGTTCATTTTAGCCACTCTGACTGGCGTGAGGTGGTATCTGATGTAGAACATCGATTCAAGTTACATCTGAGGGGAGTTCACTGTGCCTCTTGGATTTCAATGTCTGTTTCCTTCCCCAGATTAGGGAAGTTCTCTGCTACAATTTGTTCAATGACTCCTTCGGTGCCTTTCCCTCTCTCTTCCTCTTCTGAAATTCCTATGATACGGATATTGTTCCATTTGATTTTATCACTGAGCTCTTGAACTCTCCTTTCATGTTCCTGGATCAGTTCATCTCTCTTTTTCTCAGCTTCCTCTTTTTCTGTAATTGTGTCTTCTAATTCACCTATTCTCTCTGCCTCTTTAATCCGTGCATTGGACACCTCCATTTTATTGTGCACATCATTTATAGCATTTTTTAATTCATCACAACTATTTTTATGCTCCGTAGTCTTTGTAGCAATAGTTTCTCTGATGTCTTCCATGCCTTTTTCAAGCCCAGTGATTAATTTTATGACTGTTGTTCTAAACTCTTGTTCAGTTATGTTGCTTATTATCTGTTTTGAGCAGTTCTTTAGCTGTTATTTCTTCCTGGAATTTCTTTGGAGGGGGGTTATTCCATTTTGTCATTGTGGTTAGTATTTTATCTCTTGTTTGTTTTAAAAGCTTGTTATGCACTCTGCACCTGAGAGTGCTGCTGTATTAAAGAAGGCTCTTTGACCGTCCAGGGCCTTTCCGTTCAGGAGGTGTTCTTTGAATGGTATCTCTTGGTCTCTCTTGTTCATACGTTGGTTATTTTATTTCCCTATTTGTAGTGGTAAATGCGACTCTCCACCCTGTATATTTGGCTTGTTTCTTGAGGTAGCCGCACTTGTGAGGTTGTCTTCCCAGTGTTCTTCTGTCTCTTTCTCTTCCCAGACTCCTACGGCTCAGTGTCCTATGGCTTCAGGCCTTCTCTGTTTGAGAGATGGGTGTGAACAAAATGCACAGAGCTCCCTACTTCTTCGCCATCTTACCTCCCTCACACTCCAGTCCTTTTTAATTTGTTGAGACTTGTTTTTTGCCCTAACCTGGATCTATTCTGGAGAATGTTCTATGTGCACCGTAAATAATGTGTATTTTGTTGTTTCACGTTGGAATGTTCTAAATATGTCTGTTAGAGTCATCTGATTCAATGAATCATCAAAGCCACCATTTCCTTGTTAATTTTCTAGTTGGATGTTCTATGCAATGATATAAATAGGATGTTAAGTTTAGAGTTATTATTGAAAGGTGTGTACTTACTGCCATTTTTTTTGCTTCTTCTATTTTTTGTAGATCTCTGTAGCTTTCTTCTCTTGCTCTCTTCTCTCAAATTAGTTGGCTTTCTTTAGTGATATATTTGTAATCCTTTCTCTTTTTTTTGCAGTATCTATTACTGGTTTTTGATATGAGGTTACCCTTAGGCATATATATAAACAAGTTTATACACATTGCAGTCTGTATTAAGTTGATTGTTGCTTAAGTTTGAAGTCATTTTTTATTGTCTCATCGCTCATTTTAGAAATACAGTGTCATACTTTACATCTTATTATTTCCTGAATCTCTTAGCTAATTTTTACAGATATGCTTAATTTTACTGGTTTTGTGCTTCCTATTGTTCTTACTCCTACATATGATCCTTTCTCTCCACTCAAAGAGAAATCTCCTTTAACATTTCTTGTAGGGCTGAGTTAGTGGTGATGAATTCTTTTAACTTTTGTTTATTTGGGAAACTCATATCTTTCCATCTGTTTCCATTTGGGAACTCTATCTTTCCATCTGTTTTGAATGATAATCTTGTTGGGATAGAGCATTCTTAGTTGCAGGATTTTTTTTCTTTCAGAATTTTGACTATATCATTCCTCTCCTTTCTGATATGCGAAGTTTCTCTATATTGTCCCCTGAGAAGGTTATGCCATTGGGTAGGGCCTGTAGTCCAATGCCATATCTAATCCCAGCCCACAGCTGGGGTTGCAGTTGGACTGGTGTGCGTAGTTATCTTCCCCTCTCCCGGGGCATATCACCTTCGAGTGGTGCTGGCCTTTCTCAGGGATGCTTGCTCACTGCCAGGTTTTTGGCACCACTTTGGATGGACTCAGGTCATGGGAGTATTGGAGGGGCAAGTCCACAGGAAAATGCAAGGGTGAGACACATGGTGCCAGCAAGGTTGGCATTGTCTGCTGCAGGAGGGGACCTGCAACCCCTGGGGAAATTCTCTGGTGGCCAGCAGGTTGGATCTGCAGAAGTGTGTAGGGGTGGGGCACATGCACACTGGTAACAAGCTAGGTGGAGAGTGTTCGGGCTGTGCTAGTTCCTGAAGTTGTCTGTGTATCAAGGCTGTAGTGGGAGAGGGGAGGCAGATGGCACCCACCAGCTCTTTTTTTATTTGGAGATGTCTTCCATAGTGTCTTGATCCTCTACTGCATGGCTCTGAGATTAGTAAACAAATCTCCCTCCTATGTACCTGAGGCATTTTTAAAACTATAGTTTCTTTGCTATATCTCAGTGGGGCTACTTGTGCTGTATCCTTAAGGGTAGGGATTCAGTTTTCTATAGCCCTCTGGCTGTCTCAGAGCTGAGCAGCTGATTTTTAGAGCTTTAGGTGTGAAGTCACACTGATTGTAAAAACTCAGGAAGTTAGGCTCCTCTGGTTTTCAAAGTCAGATGTTATGGTATTCATCTTCCCTATCCAGGCCCCCTATGCCTGAAGTGCTTGGTGTGGGTCTGTTCCTCTTCTCTCTCTATGCTCAGCACATTCCGCCCTGGACAGTCCTGTGGGTCCCTTTAGCTCTGACCATATCTCTGCTTTTCCTATTCTCTTGATGTGGCTACTTCTCTACATTTAATTGTGGAGAGTCTGTTCTGCCAGTCTTCAGGTCTTTTTCTGGTTTATTTACACTGATGTGGGTTTTATGTCATTGTATGTATAGGATGAGGTGGGCTTATGATCCTGCTATTCAGCCATCCTCCCCTAAAATGCTAGAGTTTTTAATTTGAAATGTTTATTCATTTATTTTGAGACAGAGAAAGCATGCACAAGAGAGCACATGCATGCAAGAGGGGGAAGGGCATAGAGAAAGATAGAGAATCCCAAGCAGACTCTATGCTGTTAGTGCAGAATGCAGCATAGGGTTTTATCTCACAAACAGTGAGATCATGACCTGAGCTGAAATCAAGAACCTGATGCTCAGCTGGCTGAGCCACCCAGGTGCCCTAAGAGTTTACATTTTTAAATCAAGATACTAAATTGCCAGAAATAATTTACACAAATTTCTTATTACTATTTCAGGCATTGTTGCTTGTCTACCACTAACTGCCATAGTATAGTGCTTCATGAGGATCTTTGAACATATTATTTTTCTAGATTAAAGCAATCTTTCTCTAGGGACACCTTGGTGGCTCAGTTGGTGGAAAGTCCCACTTAGACCCAGGTCATGATCTCGAAGTTTGTGGGTTTGAGCCCCATGTAGGACTTTGTGCTAATAGCACAAAACCTACTCTTCATTTTCTCTCCCTCTCTCCCTGCTTCTACCCTCCTTGTGCTTTCTCTTCACCTCTCTCTTTATCAAAAACAAATAAAAATTTAAAAAAAGTCTTTCTTCCAACCTTCCTAAGGTTGATGTTCTCACTTATTTCTTTTTTAATGTTTATTCATTTTTGAGGGGTGGTGGGGCAGAGAGAGGGAGACAGAGAATCCAAAGCAGGCTCCCTACTGTCAGGGCAGAGCCCAAGAGGGGGCTTGAATCCACAAACCATGAGATCATGACCTGAGCCAAAATCAAGAGTCAGGCACTTGAATGAACCACCCAGGTACCTTTCACTTCTTATTTCATTTAAGTCTGGGGAGATGACCTCTCTTTCTGATCATTTTATCTGGAAGAGGCTTTCTGCTCAACTTTCTTCTTTTACATATTATTATTTTGATCTTTCCTCTATAGAATTTATCACTGCATTAAATTTTAATATATGCTTGTTTCTTGTTAACTCTCAGGCTTTCACTAGAATGTAGGTTAAACAAAAATAGAAATATGTGTTTCGGTTTTTTTTTTCTGAATGCTCTTCAGTGCCTTGAATAATATGGAACATATTGAGTTACATAATTTATATTAAATGCTTTTTGAGTAAATAAATAGAAAAAACAATGCTTAGATTAAACAGCAATACCAAAAGTGAAGGGAGGAGATAATCATTTGGAAAAATATAAGAAGGAAAAGTTAAGCAACTAATATTAAGGAAATAAAAAACTGTAGGCAGTTAGTGGGATATCAGATGATGTGCATAGATTGTGAGTCTTTTCTTATGTCTTGCTCTTTCTGACTCCGTATGAGGACTTCTTTCTCCCCATATGAGATTGGAAATTCCTTTTAGGGAGAAATTGATTGGCTCAACATTAGCACATGTAGTTATACCTGGATCAAACTACCAGGTCCAGCATGGCAGTTATACGTAGGCATCCATAATTTGTTGCCATTCCAAGAAGTGATAGCAAACTGTGAGCTCAGCAGAAAACTGAAGAGGAGACTGTCCCTTAATTACAATCATAAGAACTAAATAGACCTTTAAAATGCCAATAATTCCTCTCATACTCTAGTGATGAAATATTTCATTGTTCAGTTTGATATTAACAACTGTCTCTTTTAATATATATTTACTCTAGAAGATTTGAAGACCAGTTATTTATTGCTGAGTCACAATTAATTCAGTTTAATTAGGTTAAATTTTCTTATTACATCAAACATTTGAGGGAAGAGCATCTTGGTGAAAGAGAATTGAGTGTATATTTTGTACATTTTGTTGATTATAAAGAAAAAGAGAAAAATCAGCTTTATATAATAAAGGGTAATATAAGAATTTCAATATCAAATAATGTGTTTTATAAGACAAAAATAATGTGTGACAATTTTTGTTGTTTTTGTTGTTTTTAAATTTATTCAGCTGCAATAGTTCACACACTGTTGACTTGAGTATTTGAGCGCATTAGTTTTTCTGTATTGTCTCCAGCATGGCTACATAAAGCTTAACATGCAGCAGAGAAAAACTACTTTGAATTTTGCTGTAACTCAACTAATTTAGTTTTACTATATGCCTCAACCTCTAGTTTTACTGTAGAGTCGTATAAAAAATAAAATGACTGTTGAAATGTTTATGGTAATTCAAAAAAATGGGGTGCAATGCTATGGTGAAAGGATGATGGTGTAGCATAGAAATTGGGCAGAAATAGGCTTGAATCTGCATGTGAGATTGGGGCTGGAAAACCCTAGATGCATAACCAGGTCTTTCCTAATTCTCTGAGTCTTGAAATACTTACGTGTAAAATGAGAATAATTTGTTTACCGTGATATTTGAAAAATTATATGAGATCCTATGTTGAAAATACCACAATGTTTGTAAAAGGTTGTTTGAATTAATTATAAACAATAAATTATAGCATTTAATAACTGAATTTCCTGTAGCCACTGATGAGAATGTGGAAATTCCTTAGGAACTGATATAACTGTTAAGTAAAATGCATATATATTTTAATAAATGCAAAATTAGTTTTAGAAGGATACATGAGAAAGCGATCCTGCTGGTTGCCTCTGGGGAAAAGAATTCAGTGAATTTTCCAAAAGGAAGAAAAAGAACTTTTGTATGCCCTTGGGTGCCCTTTCAGTTATGAAGTATGGGACTGTATTTCCAAAACACAGATGAATAAAGGATGTTGAAAGCTAAGGAAGGCATCTCCTTCCCTAACCATCCTGATTCTTTGAATAGGTCACAAGTAAAGAAATTTTAAAACAAAAGTGAGGAAGTCTTAGCAGCTACGATTTACTGTTTTTTAAAATAAATATTGAATAAAGCGAATCAGCTTATTTTATTTTATGTTTATTTTATTTATTTTGAGAGAAAGATAGCACATGAACAGGGGAGGGGCAGAGAGAGAGGGAGAGAGAGGATCCCAAGCAGACTCCATGCTGTCAGCACAGAGTCCAACATGGGACTCAAAATCACAAACCTGAGATCATGGCCTAAGCTGAAATCAAGAGTCAGATGCTTAATAGACTGGGCCACCCAGGCTTTAGTGTAATATCTAAAATATTTTGGGTTATAAAAATATTTTTTCATCTCAACTGCTTAGTCCCCTTTATTTTGGTTTGAAATTAAAGTATTAAGATTGCTTATTATTAAAAACCATACTCAAATGAAATTTGTTTATTTTTTCACTTTTAATATGTATTAGTTTACCTGAAGAAATTAAGAAAATACTAGAAAAAATTATACATAAAATGTGCTTATTATATAATATACTCTAGTAACTACATGCTTTGTTTTTTATTTTTAATGAGTGCTGTGTTTAACCTATTTTTATCTAATCTTTTAATCTAATACTTATTCAGCATTCAGTGTTTTTCCCAGAGTTTAGAATGTCGGAAAAAAATATTAAGCATGTTCTGGCTTAGTCACCAGCAGCTACATAGTTTTTTCTACCTTTAAACATCTTATCCATGTAGTAGTTACATTGTTTTAAAAACAAAAGTACCATATACACAGATTAGTCTTTATGTGCTGAGTATCACCTCCTGTGCCAAATAATTCAAAAACTATTCAAAATGATGATTCAAGTAAACTATCTTAGATTATTGTTACCTGAAGTTCAGTGATATTTTTAGTTATATAATAAAATCATCTGATACCTGTAGTGTGTTAGCTTTCACATATATTATCTGGTTTGACGTATTATATGGAATTTAGATCTTTAACAAAAACAATAGTGATTTACTTTCTTCCCATTGTTGAAGACAGAATAGGATAAAAAACAAAATCTGACATGAACATAAACATGTAATCCAGCAAGACATGAAGTTTAAAACAGATCTTTTATTTTTTCCTATTAAATATCAAATCGGCTACAGACTTCGTAATGCCCAAAGTATAGCTAGAAATGATATGCAGAGTTAAAAATTACATCTCTGTTTTGCTGGCACTTATGTTCAAGTATAGTTGTCTTCTCATATTTTAAAACCAGCAAAATTTTGTTATGACAGATGGACAAAAGCAGTAAATGCTAACTTTCCATGCTGCAGACTCATACAAAAGGCTTGAGTGGAAGGCCAAGAGAACAAAAATGTTCTTCTGCTATTAAAAATAAAACTTTAGTTAAGGTTTGTGGCATTAGGATCACCAGTTAATCACACTCTCAACATTATTGCAATTATGGCTAACAATAACAAAAAATTGTATTGATCTGATGAATCCAGGGACAGAATAAGATGCTTCAGAATATAGAGAGTATTATAAAAGAGACTAGAAACAAATTGAAAGGGATGCTGAGAAAGAGAGAAAAGCATTAGAAGTATTGTTAAGATCCTGGCCTTTAAAGTCTCATTCAATCTGGAGATTCAAAGAGTCTTTATTACTTCTTTTCCCCTTTCTGTGCAGTTTTATAGGCACCGAGTAGAGAAAAATGATATCTACATGGAATCCCTAAAATTATTCGATATTCTGAAGGTGCAAATGTGATTTCCATTTGTTTTGGGTTTTTATTCAAAAGATAAACATCAGCTGATTTTCATAATTAAAATATGTAGATGTCAGGAAGATTTTTGAAATGGGTAAATCAATGCATAAAAAAATAAAAGTCCAGGCCTGGGTGACTCAGTTGGTTAAGCGTTTTACTCTTGATTTCAGCTAAGGTCATGAACTCACAGTTCATTAGATCTGGCTCTGCACCATTAGTGATAAGTCTGCTTGGGATTCTCTCTCCCCTGCCCCTCCCCTGGTTGCACAGGCACAGGCACACACATACTCTCTCTCTCAAAATAAATAAAGGTTTTTTAAAAAGTTACACATTAAGTTGAATTAATGTTAGGTTATAACATTTTTACCTAAGTTGCAAACACTGATGTACAATAAGTCATGTCTTT
This sequence comes from Crocuta crocuta, assembly GCF_008692635.1. Classification (NCBI taxonomy): domain Eukaryota; kingdom Metazoa; phylum Chordata; class Mammalia; order Carnivora; family Hyaenidae; genus Crocuta; species Crocuta crocuta. The sequence continues at coordinate 48,015 of NW_027529459.1, read as the reverse complement.
CAGCATCCTAGGTATATTAATTTTCTTTTTTAAAAAATTCTTTAATGTTTATTTTTGAGAGAGACAGAGTGTGAGTGGGGGAGGGGCAGAGAGAGAAGGAGACACAGAATCTGAAGCAGACACAGAATCTGGCCTCTTTGGCCCACGTGGGGCTCAAGCTCACAAACAAGACCGTGACCTGGGCTGAAGTTGGAGGCTCAGCCAGCTGAGCCACACAGGCACCCCAGTTTTCTATTTCTCTGGCTGCAGTAATAAATTATTGCAAACAATGGTTTAAAAGGACAGGGATTTGGAGTGCCTGGGTGGCTCAGTCGGTTAAGCGCTGGACTTCGGCTCAGGTCATGACCTCACAGTTCGTGGGTTCCAGCCCCACATCAGCTCTGTGCTGACAGCTAGCTCAGAACCTGGAGCCTGCTTCAGATTCTGTGTCTCCTTTTCTCTCTAACTCTCCCCTGCTCACGCTGTCTCTCTCTCTCTCTCTCTCTCTCTCAAAAATAAGTAAAACATTAAAAAAATTAAAAAAAATAAAAGAACAGAATTTACTATCTTTCAATTCTGAAGGTTACAAGTTACACCCCGATCTCAGTGGGCTAAAATCATAGTATTGACAGAGCTGCATTCCTTCCTGGGGCTCCAAGGGAGAAGTTCCTTTCCTTGCTCTTTCTAGCTTCTAATGATTGTCCAAGTCAGTTGTATAATGGCTCCTTTCTCTGTCTTCAAAGCCAGCAGTTTTGTCCTGTCTGATTTTTCTTCTATAGTCACATCTCCCTCTGACTCTCTTCTTCTGCTTTCCTCTTACAGCTGTAATTACATTGGACCTGCCTAGTTAATCCAGGAAAATGTCTGTAATTTTAAGTCAGCTGATTAGCTACCTTAAATCCATCTTCAACCTTAATTTTTCCTTACCATGTAATTTAGCATGTTCACAAGTTCAATGAATTAGTATGTAAACATTTTTTTTTGTGTGTGTGTGTAGAGGAATAAGGCATTATTGTTCCTATCACACTGTGCCCTCTAGGCTCCAAAAATTCATATCCATTCACGTGCAAAATGCATTCACCTCTTTCCCAAACCTCCAAAAGAGTCTCAGCCCATTGTAGCATCAATTCAAGGTCCAGAAATCTCATTTTAACCTCATCAGCTAAATGTCCCAAATTTCGTCATCTAAATTAGATCTGGATAAGGCTTTGAGAGTAATTCATCATGGATCAAATTTCTTTTCCATTTGTGGACCTGGGAAACAAGAAGACAGGGTATCTGTTTCTGCAGTACAGTGGTGAGGAAGGAATAGGAGCAGTGGGAAAAAAATGGGAGGAACAAATGAATCACCAGCCCTCAGCCTTATCAGAGTCGAGCTGGAAAACTGGTTTCGACACCTGTGAATCGGTGGTGCCTCTTGAACTCTGGGCTCATGGCTCCACTCTTTGAATTATCCTGTTCCTTTTATGGAAGGGAGCACACATTTGTAGCTGAGTAGCGTTATCAGACTTTCTTGTCTTTGGACTTTTGAGGGGTACAGCAGCCTTTTTTCCATGTCATTTTCTCTGTCCTTTCAGGTCTAAAATAGCTGTATTTATGTTAGCTTAGAATTCTCAAGAATTTCGTGGATGTCCAGTGTATGTCAGAGGAATTGGACAAGAGGTCTCTTCACAATTTTTTCTTAAAAAACCCCAGATCTGTTTTCATCTACTGTGATGGCTGAGGGGGATTCATGCATCACGTACTTGGTTGCTTCAAATACTCTTTTCTCTGATGAATACTCTGACCTTTTAACCTTTTTGAAATACTAGCAAAAAAAAAATCGGAGGAGTTTGACTACAGGCCAGAATTTTATGTGGGACCTTTTGGGTCAAACTACAGGAAATTACAAGGCTTTGCCTCGAAAGCCTCATGAAGATACGCTGCCCTGCCCACAGCATACTTTGTATACAGTCAGTGCATCGTAGTTTTCTAGAGAGAATTTTCACTCATGGACTCAGCACCCCCTTCCTTCCCTAGGCCAGCCACTCCCAGATGTATAGTGGCATTCCTAACCACAGTGTCTATTCAGAATCCTCCTAATCAGGGTATTCAACTGAGATATTTTCCAGGTACCTTTGCCAGCACTTCATTATTGGAAGTTTCTACTGAGACACTTTTGCAGCTCAGCACTATCCCACTCCTAGACCTTCCCTGTCTCCCCACTTCCTAACCTGTGGGTTCATAAGTAGGCTGGAGCCTTTTGTTCAAGGATCTTTGTGAGTTAATTTTCTCTGTCTGTCCTATATCCACTTAACTGTCTCCCATGGTGCCTTGCCATGGAGAAAAATGGAACATTAGTGAGTGAGTGCCTCTTTTTGAGTCCCAGTTTCACTGTAGTGGGAAGTAAATAAACGCTTGTTGCTACTTTCAATGTGGCTTATTCAGATTCCTCAAATCCTGATTCCTCAACAGGTTGTATCATCACACCTTCAGCATTTTCTCTACTGAGAGAGAATGTCTTAATTTTAGCTTCCTCTGCTATCTAGAAAGGCTGAACATTTCCCAGAACATAAAATTCTGTTTACTTTTGTTGTTTAACTGTAATCTATCTTCTTTCTCTTTTATTCTCCTTAGAGCCGGGAGAAGAGACCAGGCTATATCTTTAACATTTGGCTTGAAATCTTTTCAGATAACTGTTTATTTTCTTCATTTACAAGTTCACCTATTCATATGAAACATCACTCTGTTAAGCCTTCTGTCACTGGATAAGAAGGACCCACTTTCCTCAAATTTCCAATAACACTTCCCCATTTCCTTCTGAGTTCTCACCAGCAGTGCTTTTAATGTTCATATTTTTAGTTGGTTGAGAGCAGGTTAGGTATCCTCTAAGACAATATATGTTTTCTCTACATGCTTCTCACTTTGTTTTGAGTCCTCCCTAGTGAATTGTGAATATCCATACTACTACTACTAACAATCTGTTTAAGGCAATCTTTTTTTTAATTTTTTTTATTTTTTATTTATTTCTAGGAGAGAGAGAGAGACAGCGTGAGCAGGGGAGGGTCAGAGAGAGAGGGAGTCACAGACTGAAACAGGCTCCAGGCTCTGAGCTGGCAGTCAGCACAGAGCCCGACGCGGGGCTCGAACCCACGAACCGCGAGATCATGACCTAAGCAAAAGTCGGATGCTTAACCGACTAAGCCACCCAGGCGCCCCTGTTTAAGGCAATCTTAAACAGATTTTCTATCAACTTCCTCCATACTCTTTTAGCTTGCTTCTTCTTACTGTCCAATTCCAAAGTTACTTCCACATATGTGGGTATTTATCACAGGAGCTCCCCACTTCCAGGTACTAAAATCTATAGTAGCTGTCTATAGCTTTGTAGCAAATTTTAATAGCTTAACAACACAAATTTATTATTTTATAGTTCTGTAGGTCAGAAGTCTGATGTAGTTCTTACTGGGCTGAATTCAAGGTGTCCGTAGACTACATTCCCTTTTGAAGGCTCTGGGGGTGGGGGCAACCCATTTCTTTGTTTTATCTCTTCCCACCATCCAGTGCCTTCACTGGATCATAGCCCCTTTCTCCATCCTCAAAGGTGGCAATGTTGCATTTCTCTGACCATTCTTGCATAATCACACCTCCCTCTCATTCTCTCCTGCCTCATATATATACTTATAGTACTTTTGTAATTACCTGGTTAATCTAGGATAATCTCCCTATTTTAAAGTAGATTGCTCAGCAACCTTAATTCCATGAGCAACCTTAATTTCCCTTTTCTATATAGTCTAACACATGCACAGTTTCCAGGAATTAGGACATGGACATCGATGGAAAGTGATTCTGCCTACCAGCCTACCACATTAGAATTAAGAAAGACGTCATAAATGAATGTGTATTGACTGCAGTCAATGTCATTTATGCAAAAATGGTGTTGTGCATAATAGAGTTTTCAAATGCCAACACACAGAGATTCCCATTCTGTAATTCTAGAGTAGGGTAAATAAATTGGTATATAAAAAATATTTCCATAGGATACATGTGATCAGTCAAGTTGCCCATAAAAATTAATAAGGTCTCAAACATGCTGAATATACAGCGATATGTTCTCCTCCAGAACTCGGCACAGTTGCACCAAAAAACATGATGCAAAGATAACCTGAATATTAATCAGGACATCTAAGTTACAGGTTAGGTTTTGCTATTGTAAGTTAGATAGGTCCTTGAATTCTCTAACACAAATTTTATTTTTTGGAATGTGGAAAGTCTGAAAATATGAGACAACAATGATGGAAGTATTGATGATGTAAACATTATTATTTATTATTAATATTAGTTATTAATAGTATTATGTCTTTCATCTTGCAGTAAAAGATTTAAAGAAGGCTAATAGCCTATATTACCTTCAAAAATTATTGCTTAATAACTGGTATTTATTAAGATCTTACACGATGTCCACAAGGATGCTGAGATGATCTTGAATCTAATTCTTACAAACTAGCCACTGCTTCATGTCCTTATTAAGTGTTTGGAGTTGGGGGTAAAGATATTTAAACTAACTTTAAATATCTCCCTTTTCTTCTCTTGTATTTTTTGGGCAACAAATGCATTTTCATCCAAAAGAAAGAAGAAGAAACAAAGATTAGCAATAAATTAAACTACAAACTAGTACAGAATTTTTTATAACATTAACTTCATCAGATAATTATATGTTTATATATTTACTTGGAGCTATAGAGAAAATGATGTCACCAAATAAGGAAGGAGGCCAGCAAACTAGCTTTACCTATAGATTCTCTAATCAGTAGATCTTGAGTTTCACTTTGGGTACTAATGGCTTGCCTTATCTCCCTTCACTGTTTTACATTTGAAATGATGCTTGTCCCAGAGAAAAGAAATGTCAAAAAGTATTAAACCTTCATATTTAATCTCAGTAGTTATTATATCCAAATTTGGAGGGGATAAGCTCCCTTTCAATATCTTTACAGATATGGTGTGAAACTTTAAATGCCAATGCTATCATACAATTACTCTCCTACTTACTTTTGGACTTATATCATTCACAGACGTTGAAGCATTTTTTTTTGTAAAGTGATGTGAAGATCAATATTTTTGTTGTTATTTCTCTAATATTAGTGGAAAGAGACAGATAGGATCACACACAGAGGGAATAAATAAATGACTGTCAAGATCCCAGAGTAACACTGAAATGAAAGAGCTCAGTCAGTGGAAAATCATGTCTGTTAAAGCACCTCCAGTCCCTGCCTAGAAAAAAAAATTAATCACATAAGCAAATCTTATAATAGGACACACGCAAAACCTTGACAAATTATGAAATGAGTTCAGGAATTGTAGAAAAAGTCATTGGTTTCTTCAAAACTTCCTTTCAAGCATCAAAGGACTAAAACATAATAAGAGAATGAACTTTGTTTGAACTCTGCAGACTAACATTTTTTACCATTGTTAATATGTTTCACTTACATTAACAGGTCTCTATGAGTTTCCTCTTGTGGCTAATCTACAATATAAAAAAAACATTTTCTTCATTTACCTATGATGGTACTGCATTAGGGAGATAACACACTCTAACTGCCAGCTGTATGAGAGATTTGTGTTTCAAATTCTTTTCTGGAGTAGTTTCTTAAATCTGTTGATGATTAAAATACATATTTTATACCATGGTTATGGAAGGAATATATTTTTCCCAATTATTTTTCCTGGTTATTTCTAAACATATCAGAAGAATTATAAACTAAATTATGACTCAAATATTGTCCTAGGAAATAGTAAAAGGTTTTCTGTGTACATACAATATAGAAGCATATTAGGTTTTTTTTTTTTTTTTTTTTTTGGTCTTGGTAAAGATATACAGTTAGAACTCTTTTGTCTTCCAGGAATATTTTGGTAACTTAAGAAAGCTGCTCTTTACACTTTCAAGTTGTGCTGCTGTGGGTCCTCATCCTGTAGCCATTTCATATTTCCCACTGTGCCACATGATTTCCTGTCAGAGAATTCTGTAGGTTCATGCCTAGTTTATCTTCCTTAATAAAGTATAATTATCTTGCAAACAAGAATCATATCTGAAATAATTCTACGTATGTCTCAAACTCTTATTTCAGGGCCCTGATATATGGTCAGTAAATAATTCAGTGAAGTTATGAATTCTCAGAATCACGAAATGTTATTGACTCTATAATATATGGGTATTTAATTTATGAATAATGCAAAAATATTATTTCAGTGTAAAAGATTGTCCATATTTACAAAATAACTTATAAAATATTTTGTTGTCTTTTCATTTACATTTATAGCTGATGCTTTCCTATCATATGCCTAGTTTCTATAAGCTTTCTGATAAATTAGTAATCTGTTAAATTATCTGCACCAGATTAAATACAGGGCTTTCTTACAATAAAACATTAGGGATCCATATCCTACTATGGATCATGAATTCTGAGAATTGCACTCAGGGTGTTAGCAAAGGCTATCTTGATTAGACATTAATGTAAATTATTGACTATAAATACACCAAATCATTTAATTAATTAATTCATTAATTTACACAACTAAAATAAAAGGCTCATAGAATTTAGAGATTGAAGAGTGGTCCCAAGGGGGTCATTAAGTGTAGCATTCTCATCTCTGACCGAATTTAACAATTGTCTGGATAGGCCCAGTGCTCAGAGATCTTACCGAAATGGTCTGGGGTAGGGTCCTGATATCAGTAGTTTTTTAAAGCATTTGAGGGGCGCCTGGGTGGCTTAGTCGGTTAAGCATCCGACTTTCGCGTAGGTCATGATCTCGCGGTTCGTGGGTTCGAGCCCCGCGTCGGGCTCTGTGCTGACTGCCAGCTCAGAGCCTGGAGCCTATTTCAGAGTCTGTGTCTCCCTCTCTCTCTGACCCTCCCCTGCTCACGCTGTCTCTCTCTCTCTCCTAGAAATAAATAAAAATAAAAAAATAAAAAAAAAACAAACATAAAGCGTTTGAGTGAGTCTTCTATGCACAACATATCTGAAAACCACTGGTGTAGATTTCAGCACTGTGCAGATGATGCAGGGACTTGTGGGTGTTGCAAAGGATTTAAAATTCACCCTCAGGGGGTGGAAAGTCCCTGTAAGGTTTTAGGCAAGGCATCCATAATTTCCCATCTGGTTGTTGTGTGCAGAGTGAATTAATTGGAAGAAAGAGGAGAAGTGGAAAGCCAGTTGGGGTCGGGGGGATAGCCTACAGTAATATGATGGCAGAGAACAAAAACGAAGTATAAGGAATTGACACAGTGGTTAAGGTGCAGACCACTGTCACTCTTGCTTTGTCTGTACTATCACTATGACCTCAAGTGGTTACTTTCCTCTATAACCCTCTGTTTCATTGCTTACAAAATGAAAATAATAATGTTAAATTTAATGTGCAGCTATTAGGATTAAATGAGTTAACCTAGTAAGACACTGTCAATATAGAGTGCTTGTTATATATCTGCTGTATTTTTTTATTTAAATGGATGGGCTTGAAAGATAATTTGGATAACAATGGATCATTGAAATAGTCATTCCTCTATTATAAGAATATTTTAAGTACAAAAATAGTAGATAGAAAGCTTTCTCTTCTCAATTTCTAGAAGAGAGAATATTAGGGATCTTATTTTGCTGATCAATATTGACGGTAAATAATGGAAAGAGGCAAAAGTTGGAAAAAGATAATAAAATAGTAATTCAAGAAAGAACCCTCATGTGACAGCCATTAAGGATTTTGGAATTTAAGTCATGTAAAATTTCATTACATTAAATATTTTTTCTGACCTGGAATTTCTTTCACTTGACTTCTATAAATTCACAATTTTTAAAAAAGCACATAAAATAACAGTATAAAATTAAAGAAGCATTTTGTTTCTAGGGAGTATGTTTGTGACCTGTTCTCAGAAGATATTTAAAAAATAATGATTCAAATTTCTTACCTAAATATGAAATTGTGTATGTATTTATAATGAAACAAATAATGTCGATAATTGTTCCAATGGCTCCTGATAAACCAAAGTTATTATTTATTGTTATATTCATTTAGAGTTCTCAAAATATGTCTGAGTAGCCACTGACTAAATATTTCCATTATGTTAGTAAAAATCCAAGTTTTTTGCAGTTTTAGTTATACCATTCCTTTGCTTTTATCACTCATAGATATATATTCACACATTTATTAATTTATCCAGTATATATTGAGGACTTTCCATATGTCAGGTACAATTATAAACTGTACCGAATAAAACAGTGATAAAAATCTTAAAAACAAACAAGAGACTCCAAATTTACCTCTTTAACACTTACTCTGTAGTAAAAAATGAATGCCAACATACAACAATAAGAAGTCAAATACACATTCTGTTAGATGATGATGTGTAACAAAAGAAAACAAACCAGGAGGAGGAATTAGAAAGTTGCCCAAGGTGAGGGAGGTACAATTTTTTATAGAAGAGTTATGAACAGCCTCACTGCGAGGTCAAATTTGACAGCAGAGTCTGGCTTAATAGTGGTGAAAGTGGGACCTTTGGTGATAGTTCAGGTAGAAAATATTTCAGCTTTGGATATGGGTTTGAGAGAAAAATATGATTTTTTTCCCTTTTACCACAGCAACATGAAGGATTAGTTTGTAATTAATAAGGAAGAACCTGGAGACAGAAAAAGAGCTGGGGAGAAAAGTCAGGTGTCCTATTTTAAAAGTACAAAATTTGAGATATAGTCATAGATATATCAAGTAGAAAGTTGGAAATCTTGGGTTTAGAGGGAGGTCAAATTTGAAAAACAATTCAGCATTGTTATAATTTTATGCATGTCTGAGAGACTATAAGTATATATAAGCACATGTTTCACATAAATTTAAACTTCAGATAAACAATTAATATTAGTGTAGTTTTGTTTCATGCAGTACTTACTATTGCATGAACTAGTTTTACTAAAACATTCTTTTTCTAAATTCAAATTTAACCAGGTATTCTGTATTTTATATCCTGTATTTTTTTTTTTTTTTTTTTTTTTTGATGGAGAGAGAAAGAGAGAGAGAAAGAACAGGGGAAGGGCAGAGAGAAAGGGAGACAGAGGATCAGAAGCAGGATATGTACTAGAATGGAGAGCCTGACAGGCCTTGAAGTTGGGAACCAGGAGATCATGACCTTGAGCCAGTCAGACGCTTAGCCGTCTGAACCACCCAGGAACCCTATATCCTGCATTTTATGTTATGCGTAAGGATGTGAGTCTTATAGGAAAGAAAATGGGTTCAAGAAGGAGCCTGAGCATCCCGGTGTTTAGTTTGAGATCAGAAGGAAACACCAAAGGATGATGAGAGAAAGTGGCCAATCAGGTAAGAAGGAAATTACAGAGAGATAAAGGGGCAGAAGATCTGGAGTAATATCCTTAAAGAGGTGTGTGTGTCAGGGGGGTGGGGCGCAGAGGGGAAGACCTACTTCAAAACTGAGGGATTGGCTTTATCCAGAAGCATGGACAACTTGTGCACAGAAACAAGTTCAAAGCAGAAGACATGACACACATGCGTGTAGTTAAGCTCTGTGGGTACAGGGAGGAGGGAGGCCAGCTTGTATAGTTTTTTTTTTTTTTGATTAGTTCCATATTATCGATGAAATGTACACATAAAGTTATTAAAAATGGGGGAATACGTGTTGGAAATTTTAAGTGCAAGGAAAGCATAGAAACAAATACATGTCTGAATTCTTACTTTCAAAACAAAAATATGTTAATTTATCTGCATTTTATATACACTTTATTTTTATTATTTTTTGGTAAGCCAGTATTCTACATATATAAGCACACTATATATCAAAAATTCTTTTAATTAAGCACGTAAAATAAGTTTTTTTTTTTTTACTGAAGATATATAAAGTAAGTGTAATATTTAAATAAGCCTAAATATTTAGGTCTTATCCTTTTTTTTTTTTTACTTCATCTTTCCAGCAAAATATGATTTGTCTTTTCTCTGATGTGCTCTTAACTTCTATGTGTTGAGTAATATGTTTGTAAGCCAGAGATTTGAAAACGGCATTGATCTAGAGCTAGGTGATGTCATTAACAAGGTAACCATATATTATATTTTCCAAATCAGGAAATTTTTGAAGGGAAAGGAGGTGCTAGCAGTAATTGTGCTGTGGCAACAAGAATAAACTGGGATTGCTCTAGGCTCAAAATTATGTATATGGAGGAGCAGGCTTTAAAAGCTATGAGAATACAGATGATCTCTGTCACTTGATTATGAATCCTTATGGAGAGGAGAAATACAATATTTTGATGTGTTAAGACTTGTTAATACTGCATTGTACCATGGAGATTCATTTTTTCAAGATTTTTATAAATTCTTACAATGACACATACCCACAGTGAAAAGCGTGTCCCTCTTTATGCAGTGACAAAAAGAGAGGCTATGCATCCAAATCAACAAATTCTCTCCAGCCTCCAATAAACTAGATGTCCCAGGATAGCCTTCTTTTACAATGGCACAACCTAAAATTTGGCAGAATTGTGTTTGCAAAGTTGTATTCTTTTCTGTTTTATGTCATCTCTCTATATAAAAAAATGATTCACTCTATACTTAAAGTGGGATCACACTGTTTCCTCTTTTCCTCTTATTTTTAAAAAAAATTATTTATTTTGGGGCACCTGGGTGGCTCAGTCGGTTAAGCGTCCGACTTCTGCTCACGTCATGATCTCACGGGTTCATGGGTTCGAGCCCCGCATAGGGCTCTGTGCTGACAGCTAGCTCAGAGCCTGGATCCTGTTTCAGATTCTGTGTGTGTGTGTCTCTCTCTCTCTGACCCTCCCCTGTTCATTTTCTCTCTCTCTCTCTCTTTCTCTCTCTCTCTCTGTCTCTCTCAGAAATAAATAAAACACTGAGAAAATTTTTTTTTTAATTATTTATTTTAAGGGAAAGAGCTTGAGGAGGGGAGGGGCAGAGAGAAAGAGAGAGAATCCCAAGCAGCTTCTGTATTATCAGCACAGAGCCCAACAGGTGGTTGGAATTTACTAATGGTGGGATAATGACCTGAGCCAAAGAATTAAAGAGTAGATGCTAAACCAACTGAGCCACCCAGGCACCCCTCTCCCTTTTTCTTTTAACTGAATACATTTGATGTGTAAGATTTTTAAGTTTAAAGTATACAACATGTTACTTTGTTACATTTTTGCATTGTTATATAATCACATAATTATAGTGCAGTATTATTGTCTATATCATTGCACTGTGCATTAGATCTCTATGGCTTATTTACTAGTCTTTGAAAGTTTTATCTTTAAACACTATCACTAATCCACCCACTCACTCTCTATCCTCTGGTAACCAGCATTTTAATATCCTTTTTTAAATAGGTTTAACTTTATTTATCTTTCACATAAGTGATATAATACAGTACTTGTCTTTCTCTGACTTATCTCACTTAGCATAATTTGCTCCATGTCCATTCGTGTTGGTGCAAATAGGCGGATATCTTTCTTTCTCATGGCCGAATAATATTCCATTGGGTATATGTATGTACAACATCTTTTGATCCACTAATAAATTGATGGATATTTGGATTGTTTTCATATCTTGTCTACTGTGAATACTGCAATAAACATGGGAGACATATATCTTGTCAAAATCCTGTTTTCATTTACTTAGGGTACATACCCAGAAGTGGAATTGCTGAATCATAGAATCTATTTTTTAATATGTTGAGGAAATTTCATATTGTTTTCTATAGTGGTTGGACCAATTTACAGCAATGTGTAAGGATTCCCTTTTCACCACATCCTCACTAGTACCTGTTATCTCTTGTTGATAGACATTCTAACAGCTGTGAGATAATACCTCAATGTGGTTTTCATTTGCATTTCCCTGATGATTAGTGATGTTGAGCATCTTTTCATGTCTGTTGACTATTTTAATGTCCTCTTTGGAGAAATATCTATGTTGCTTGTCTGCCCATTTTAATTGGATTATCTAGTGGTTTTTCCTTCCTTTTATACTGAGTTGACTGGGTTCTTTATGTATTTTGGATATTAATCTATTATCTGATACATCGTTTGTGAAAAGTTTCTCTAGTTCTGTGGGTTGGCTTTTTGTTATTTTTTGTTCTGTGCAGAAAGCTTTTGAGTTTGATGTATTCTTATTTACTGATTTTTATTTTTGTGATTTTGGTAGGCCTAAATAATTATTGAAGGACCAATATTGATGAGCTTCCTCCCTACATTTTTTTCTAGGAGTTTCATCAGGTCTTATGTTTAAGTCTTTGCTCTATTTTGAGTAAATCTTTTATGACTGGTGTGTGAGGTAAGTGTCCAGTTTCATTGTTCTGCATGTATTTCTCCAGTTTTCCCAGTACCATTTGTTGAGGAGATGATCCTTTCTCCACTGAGTATACTTGTCCCCTTTGTTAAATATTAGTTGACTGTGTATACCATGGTTTAATATGGACTTTCTATTCTATTTCATTGATTAATGTGTCTGTTTTTGTGCCAGTACCACACTGTTTTCATTATTATGGCTTTGTAGTATAAAAGCATATGATACTTTGAGCTTCCCCTGCCCCCCTGCCCCCAGGATCACTTTGGCTAATTCAGGCTCTTTTGTAGTTCCACACAACTTTTAGGATTGTTTCTTCTATTTTTGTGAAGAATGCCCTTGGTATTTTGATGGTGATTGCCTTGAATCTGTAGACAGCTTTAGATAGCATGGCCATTTTAACTATATAAATAATTCTGATCCATGAACAGGAATGTATTTCGATTTGTTTGTTTCTTCTTCAGTTTCTTTCATCAATGCTTGACAGTTGTCAGTGTACAGGTCTTTTACCTTCTTGGTTAAATTTACTCCTAAGAATGTCATTGTTTTTGATGCTCTTACAAGTGGATATTTTTCTTTATTTCTGTATTTGGATGCTTTGTCATTGGTGTCAAAGAATGCAACTAATTTCTGTATGTTGATTTTGTACCGTACCACTTTACTAAAATTGCTGATTGGTAACAACAGTTTTTGACTGATTCTTTGGGATTTTCTATGTATAGGATCATATCATCAGCAAATAAGAACTATTTTCCTTCTTGCTTTTTAATTTCGATGCTTTTATTTCTTTGTATTGTCTAACTGCTCTAGTTAGGAGTTCCAGAACTGTATTAAATAGGAATGGTGGGAGTGAGCAGTCTTGCCTTGTTCCAGATCTTAGAGCAAATGCTTTCAGTTGCTCTTTATTGAGTATAATGTTAGCTGTGGGTTTGTCATATATGGCCTTTATTATTTTAAAGTATGGTCCTTCTTTTTTTTAAGGTTATTTATTTGAGAAAGAGAGTGAGAATGAGTAGGGGAGGAGCAGAGAGAGGGAGAGACAGAGAATCCCAGGCAGGCTCCATGATATTAGCCTGATGGGGGTGAGGGGTTGATCTCACAGACTAGGAGATCGTGACACGAGCCAAAATCAAAAGTTGAAGGTTTAACCTCCTGAGCCACCCAGGCACCCTGAGGTATGTTCTTTCTATACCAGGTATATTAATGAATTTTATCTCGAGAGGCTGTTGTATTTTGTCAAATGTTTTTTTCCCTCTATTGAGATGATTATATGATTTTTATCTTTCTTTTTATTGATATGATTTACTACATTTATTGATTTGTGTATGTCAACCCATCTTTGCATCCTAGGGATAAATCAAACTTGGTCATGGTGTATAGTATTTTTAATGTGTTATTATTGAATTTGGTTTGCTAGTATTTTTTTTTAAGAATGTTTGTGTGCATATTCATTAGCAATAGTGGTGTATAGTTTTCTTTTCTTGTGATATCATTATCTAGTTTTGGTATCAAAGTATTGCTCACCTTATAGAATGAGTTTAGAATTGTTCTCTCCTTCCCTATATTTTGGAAGATTCTGAGGAGGATTGAAGTTAATTCATATTTAAATGTTTAGTAGAATTATGCAATGAAATCTTCTGGTCCCGGAGATTTTTGTGTTGGGAGCTTTTGATTACTGATTCAATCTCTTGTTAGTGGTATTTTCAAGTTTTGTTGTCTTCCTGATTCAGTCTTGGTAGGTTTTGTGTTTCTAAAAATGTGTCCACTTCTAGGTTGTATAATTTGCTGGCATATAATTGTTCATAATAGTCTCATGATTCTTTGTTTCTCTGCAGATTCAGTTGAAGTACCTCTTCTTTCATTTCTAATTTTATTTATTTGAAACTTCTCTCTTTTTTTTTTTCTTAGTCTAGTTAAGGGTTTGTCAATTTTGTTTATTTTTTTTTCAAGAATCAGCTCTTAGTTTCATCAATCCTTTCTTTTCTTTTCCTGGTCTCTATTTCACTCTGATACTTATTATTAGGTTCCTTATGCTCACTTTGAGTTTAGTTTGTTCTTCTCTTTCTAGTTACTTGAGTTATAAAGTCACATTGTTTTTTTGAGATCTTGCTAATTTCTTAATATATGCCTTTATTGCTATACTATCCTCTGAGAACTGTCTTTGCTGTATCTCCCTATATTTGATATATTTTCATTTGTTTCAGGATAATTTTATTTCCCATTTGATTTGTTTTTTGACCCAGTGGTTGTTTAAAAGTATGCTGTTCAGTTTCCACAAATCTGTTGATCTTTTCACTTTTATTGATTTCTAGTTTCATAACATTATGGTCAGAGAAAGTAGTAGGTATGATTTCAGTATTCTTAAATTTGTTAAGATATGTTGCTATCACATGATCTGCCTGCAGAATTTTCCATGTATACTTGAGAATGTGTATTCTGTTGTTGTTGGATGGAGTATTCTATATATGTCTATTAAGACAATTTGTTCTAAAATTCTGTTCAATACCAACATTTCCTTGTTGATTTTCTACTTAGATAATCTATTCATTTCTAGTAGAGGCATATTACTGGCAAATTTTGTTGATTTTTCTACTTAGATGATCTATTCATTTCTAGTAGTGGCAAATTCTCCTACAGTTACAATATTTTTGTATATTTTCCCCTTAAGATATGTTATCAATTGCTTAATATATTTTGGTGCTCAAGTGTTGGGAGCATATATATTCACAGTTGTTATAACTCATTGATATGTTGACCCCTGTATTATTATATAGCAATTTATTTATTTATTTATTTATTTTTTATTTGTTATTTTTGGCTTGATGTCTGTTTTGTCAGATGTAAGCGTGGCCATATGTGCCTTATTTTTATTTCCATTTGGTTGAACTATCATTTTCCATCCATTCATTTTGACCCTATGTGTCTTTAAAGCTGAAATGAGTCTTCAGTGGCTGCATATAGTTGAAGGTTGTTTTTTGTTTTTTTTTTTTTAAATCCATCTAGCCACTGTATGACTTTTGATTGGGAATTTCAATCTTACATTTAGGGTGATTACTGATTTGTAATAACTTACTGCTATTTTATCTTTTGTCTTCTCATTATTTTGTTTCTCTATTGTGTCTTCCTTTTGTTTCTGTCTACCTTTTTAAGTTGGTAGTTTTCTGTGGTGATTTTCTCACTTTTCACACTTTTTTACTGTTTCATGTATCTGCTCTATATTTTTGCTTTGTGGTTATCATGAGGTATAAAATAGTCACTGGTTAAATAGTCCTTTTTCTGCTGATGGTAATTTATCTTCATTTAACCATGAAAGTTACATCCTTTTACCCTCCCCCTTTCATATTTTTGATGTCACAAATCATCTCTTACTATGCTGTGATTTTGTTACCAATTAGTAGCAATAGTTCTTTTTAATGCTCTTTTTCTTTAACCTTTACAATTAAGAGTTTAATATTCTGTCCCCCCCAAAAAGAGTTTTATGTTGTCTTTTCATTTCAGTTTGAAGAACTTCTTTCAACGTTTCTTAGAAGACAGAAGACTATCTAGGGGTAGTGAACTCCCTCAACTTTTTTTTGTCTGGGAAAACCTTGATCACTTTGCCAGATAGAGTATTCTTGGATGGCAGTTTTTATCTTTCAATATTTTGAATGTATCATTCCACTCTCTGCTGTCCTATAGAGTTTCTGCTGAGAAATCTGTTGATAGCCTAATGGGGATACCTTTGTAGGTGCTGTCTTCCCCTCCCCTCACCCCCAACTGCCTTTAAAATTGTTTCCTTATTATTGACTTTGGACAGATTTAATATATAATGTGTCTTGGGGAAGGTCTTTTTTTCACTGAGATCATAATTGTTTTCTTACCTTCATGAAGTTTTATGTGTGTGNGGTATGGGAAGTTCCCAGCTATTATTTGTTCTCTATTCCCTTCTCCCTTTCTTCTTCTTCTGTGATACCTATTGTTCTTATTTTGGCTTTTCTAATGGAGTCAAAAAGTTTTCATAGAGTTTCTTCACTTAAAAAAAAAATCTCAGTTCTCTGTCTTTATCCTCCTGAATTATTTCTGTATTTCTATCTTTGAGTTTGCCAATTCTCTCTTATATATAATCTACTCTATCTCCAGTGCTTTCCAATGCATTCTTCATCTCATTTATTGAAATTTCTAGCTATAGAACTTCTGTTTGGTTCTTTTTTTAGGATTTCAGTCTCTTTGGTAAAGTAGTCATCTGTTTTATTTTACTCCTGAAATCATTGTATTATCTTTCTGAGTTTTCTTATAACTTGTTGCACTTCTTTTTAACAGCAGTTTTAAATGCTTTATTAGATCACAATATTCCATGTTTCTGGGTTTGGTTGCTGGAAATTTTNTTTTTTTTGTGTGTGTGTGTGTGAGATACCAAATGACTGTGATTTTTTTCATGATGTTTAATGAAAAGTTCCTCTGCCACTGCATTTGAATTAGCCTACACAGTTTTTATTTAGGCAACATTTCGTTTACTTTGATTCCTACAATTCAACAGGTTGGTAGTTAGGAGCCTTCCTTTTGTTTTTCAAGTGACACTACAGTACAAGTTTTTGGTTTCTCTTGTGTAGCTCACTGGGCGCTAAGGTTGGGACCACATCTTTTTACATGTTATTTTTTAAAGCAAATGTTACTGGCAGAGTTGGGGGAGAGGGATGTGTAACTAGCACTAGGGCTTTGGTGTGCCCAAGCCTGGCAGGGGACCCTCAGATGGGGAGTAGAGTGTTCTAGAGATGTATGGATGCTCCTCCTGCCTTTTATTTCAGACAGGACATACTTTCTGTCAGCTCTCTTGGTATGCCTACTCCCCTTTCTTTTCCATTTTCCCAGTCACTGCAGTCTTTTCTCAGAGAAAGTAACTGATCTCTCCAGTTTCAGTAAATGGGTTGGGAGACCCCCACTCACCACCCTCACTTTCCACCTCCTCTGCCAGAAAAATCGTGCCACTTGCTGCTTGACCAGATGCTGCCTTTTCTGCTAGTACTGTCTTTGCCATGGCTGTTTGGCCACCAGTTTCCTCACACTGCCATCATCTTGATGATCCAGTTTACTCACTTTCAGGTGCACAGATGGATTGATCTCTCCAGTATCTTTGTATGCTGTACAGAAGCATATTTTCTTTTCACAGTTGTGGATGTGAAACTAGTTGTAAATCGAAG
This sequence comes from Crocuta crocuta, assembly GCF_008692635.1. Taxonomy (NCBI): domain Eukaryota; kingdom Metazoa; phylum Chordata; class Mammalia; order Carnivora; family Hyaenidae; genus Crocuta; species Crocuta crocuta. The sequence goes on along the minus strand of NW_027529459.1, from coordinate 30,562 downwards.
GAGAATTTTAAAAAAGGAACAATTCATGCCACCATGATGCTGACATCCCTTACTTTTACCTTATTTTTTTATTATGAATATGTATATTCTGATGTCTTGTCTCAGTGGCCCCAGTGTTGAGAGTGTTATATTAATTGCCTGTGTGATTCTATCCTCTGTACTCTGCAAGAGGCTTTTAGAAACACCTATGGTAAAAATTTATATCAGTAAATAATTATGAGCATAGTTTTTTATTTTACGAGTGCATGTCCTACATTAATGATAGATCTATATCAATGTCAATAGCTAATGATAAAGTTAACATATGTGATTATCATCAATTATCATCACATAACAGAGAAAGACATTTTTGATAAGTGTGCATAGAAGGTTAACTCCAGCCCTTTTACATGCTGCTACTATGCAACATATCACCCAAAATTATCACTATTTCCTTAGTTTGTGTGGTCACTGATGCTTAACTCCTTTATATCACCTCAGCCTCACATCTAGCCAGTTAACAAGATTGTGTAATTGACCAACAAACATATCTATCATCATCTAATGATCTTCTTCCCCTCAATCATAACCCTAGATTATTGCCATCCCTTTTCTGTATGGGAAACCATTAAAATTTATCCTTGGCTTCTGTCTGCCTTACTTATAGCTTATTAAAAGAGAAGTCCTAGCTTCTCACTTTGCTCATGTTGCAAACCTGTGTCCATAAGAGTTTACTTTATGATCATTATAGTTAATCTACCCCATAACTACCCTTAAGATAGTTATAGTTTGTGTCTTAAGAATGGTCATTGATTTGAAAACAGTTACACTATAACTTTTGTTGTTGTTGTTAAAAGGGAAGTTAGACTCATCAGTCCCTGTTTCTCAATATGTGTTTATCTCTGGTGTCTCAATCTCTTTCCCTCTTTGTCCTCTTTCCCTGGAATCCAAACTGGGAAATACTTAGTGAATAGTTCAGTTAATCCTGGAAACTGAAGCTGAAAGATGAATAAATAGAAATATGTTGTGAGATATACTAGAATCCATAAATGGATCCTGATCAAATCAATGACATTAAATCAGAAGCTGTGTGCAAAAATAAATAATGGTGTAGAAAAGATACAGGGTGTAAAAAACAATCATCCAACAAATGTAAAGAGAAAAGAGGCTGATGAAAATTAGTATAATAGAGAAGGTCTGTATCCTCTTTCTACTGAGCTTTTTTAGAATTGCCCATTTTTTTTTCCTGTCTCTATAAGCCTTTTCTCCATTACTGTTCAGGTTCATTGTTAGCCATGAAATTTTGTCCCTTTACTCCTGAATATTTATGTTTGAAGTTACAAAAATCACTCCCTTCCCTTGTTTGAGCTAGTCTAAGGGACTTTCTATTACTTACAAACAAAGAGACCTAGCTGTAATGCTATTAATCCAAACTGCAGCCAGTGCCACCATCTTTTAATAATACCAGTCTCATCACACATGTTACCATAATATGACTTACAAGCGCTTTGTGATATGACATGGCTTGTATGTCAAACCTGTATTCTTAACATTGTTACTCTGCAGTATAGTCACACTATACTATACTAGACCCACTATAGTATTTCTTCATCCCCCTTTTTTATCTGCTATATTTTCAATCATTTGTCAAATATCAAATTATGTGATACGATCTCTGGAAAGTTCTATTCAATTCATGACAAAAAATGGGGTTGTATGTTTTTTTTTTTTAATGTGTTCATGTATGTTTCTCTGCTTTGTCCTTTAAAATTGATCACTTTTATATTGTAGTCTACTATTGTGTGAGTGATGATTTGCAGAATTTTATGCATGAGAATACTAGGAGGAATGTTCCTCAGAGTGAGGAACGTTATGTGGGCACCATCAGGGTGAGGGTTTTGGAAGGAAAAGTGAATGAATAGGGTTGGATAAAAAAAAATTAAAAATAGCAGAGAATTTAAGGGGTCTGTGTGGAAGTAAGCAGGAAAGGTGTTAGAAAATGTTAAACATTTTATTTATATAGTATTAGTAATTGTGATTATTTAATCATGGCATAATTCTGTATTCTATGTACAGTTTTTCTCAACTGGCTGCTAAGTTGTTAGAACATATAAATCCTAAGAAGTTGTTTGTGTTTAGTGACTTAACAACATGGCTGCTGTATATTTCATTTGTTTTAGGAGCACTAGAAAAAACATCTTACCTGGACACAAATAAGGAAGGTTAAAAGCTCTTTTCAATCTGCCTATGAAGGCTCCAGGAATTTATTCTTATTCTATTTTCTTGTGTCTTGGCTTCCAAATTTCTATTTCCTATTTCTACTTCACCTCATTTTATTTTACTTACAACTGTTTATTTCTTCTTTTGTTTGGCAAGATACAGGACATTTGACAAGCCCGAGCTTTTATCTTTTGAGAGACCGTTACCACTTGTCTAATGTGTTTTGTCATCCAACTGTGTTCCAAAGTGGTCCCATTGAAACTCTGGATTATGTTGTAATAAAATGTATCAAAAAACTAAAACCCATTTGATGCAAAGCTCTATTAAATTCAACATAGACCAACCATTATTTATACTCTAGTACTCCATGTTTAGCCACCCAGAGTTTCATTTGGGGTTCTGTTGCTATAAGATTATTTTTTTCCTCAAAGAAGGTTTAAAAGAAAAAAGAAAAAAATGAGTAAGAGGGAAAATGCACTAGTGTGGACTATTCGTGTAGGAAAGGCTTAAATTATTAACAAATTACAACTGATTTTCTGAACAGCATTTATTTGAAAAGCATATTTTATTGGACTATTTTAATGAGTTCGCTTAAGTACAGTCTCACTCTTTTTTGCTCCATTTTATGATCTAGGTCACACCACACAGTATGGAACACATTTTCTGAATTAATGTACATTGCCAAGAAATTGAAGACAGCATTTTATAGGAAGCAAGTCATATNTTGTTTTTTTTTTTTTTTTTTTATTTTGGAGTACGTTGTCTTCTAATACTGTTAAACTTACTTGGTATTCTGGGTCATAGACTCCCAATCTGTATATTTTATTGAGAGTAGTTCATGCTGTAATTGCCTAACTTTTCGGTAAACCATGATTTCACATGCAAAAATTAAATTTAAGATAAATTTATTTACAATTATTAGGCCATAAATAACATTACTTCTGCTTCTTGGAAACAGTCCTGAATTAAAAAGGTCTTTTAATGCATTACTTTTCCATAACATGAATCTGTTTTAAAACAATACACTGACAAGGTTGCCATAATAATAAAACCATTTCCATTTGTGTTCCAGTGATAGGACACCTAAGAATATTTTCAGTTACCAAAATGAGTATAGTTCCAATTGCCTACAATGCAAAATATTAATTACTCAGTTCTAATCTACTGGTTTCATATAAAAGGGATGTAATTTCCTTGATGACAATTTCCTCGTGTAAGTATATTAAAAATAAATGTTTTAAATAGAAATATGTGAACAATTTTTATCCACGTAATTTTAAAAATCAATTTTGTTTAATGTTCTCCTTTTGGTTAAAGTTAGACTTTATACTTAATTCCATGTGTTACTAAATTTGAGTGTCTACCTTTTAAAAAGACAATCAACTGTAAAATATGTTCTCATTAATTTTACTTTGAGAGATTCTAAAGCAGTTTACTACAAATTTTAATAATCATTTCCAAACCAATTGCAGTTTCTAAAATAGCATGACTAGCATATTTTGAAATGTATTAGAGTGAACATGCCTTTGAAATATTAACTGTTTGTCACCACTATGCGTTTGGAGAAAAACCCTCTGCCGTATCGATGGGCAACATCATACCATAAGCACAGTAACAAGAGATCCTGATACAACTGGACATCATGTTGTACTTTCATTGCCCATTTACTTCTTCATATGCAGAGGTGACTTTTTTGTGCTCTTTTCCTATTTCTTCAAACCCCCAATAAACCATCCTCAATCTTCACTGTTTCAAACGATAACATGGCTTTCTACTTTGTTGAAAAAATGGAAGAAATAATGAGAGTTAGATTTGTTATTTTTTCAGTATAATACTGAACAGTAGTGGTTGAAGCAGATATCATTGTCTTGTCTCTAAACCCAAAGCACAATAATGCAGTTGTTCACCACTAAGCATGTTATTAACTCTAGGATTTTCTTAGATGCCCTTTACCCACTATTCTTAGTATGCTGACAGTTTTGATCACCACCGAAAGGTGTTAAGTGCTTTTATTATTTTTAAAAGTTTATTTTTTTTGAGAGAGAGTGTGCGTGCACATAGAGGAGGGACAGAGAGGAGGGGACAGAGGATCCTGACAGAAGAGAGCCTGATGTGGGGCTGAAACTCACAAACCGGGAGATCATGACCTGAGCTAAAGTTGGACACTGAACCCACTGAGCCACCCAGGTTCCCCAGGTGTTAAAAGTTTTGAAAAGCTTTCAAATGCTTTCTTTACATGTACTTAAAATGGTACTTTGGTCCCTCTTTATTGTTAATAATAGTGAATTATATTTGTGATTTTAAATGCTAATCCAACTTAAAATATTGGATAAATCCCTCTTAGTCATGACATCATTTTATTTATATATTTTTGGAATTTATTTGCTAATATAATAAGTATTATGTTGTTTATATTCATAACGGACATTGCTCTAGTTCTTTTTTGTGTTTGTGTGATCTCTTTACTAGATTTTCTTAATGATGATGCTAGCCTCATTATACAAGTTAGGCAATGATCTCTCTCTACTCACCGAAATATTTTATGTAAACTTGTATGGGAGGAGGCTATTTCTTCTTTAACTTTTGATAGAATTTAACTGTTAACCCTTGGTTTTCTTTTGGGGACTTGGCAACAAACTGACTTTCTTTATTAGTTATGTGCTGTAATCATCTCATCTTGTGTCAGTTTTTATAAATTATATTTTTAAATGAATTTGCCCATTTTATTGAAGTAGTTGAATTGGTTGTTTTTGTTATTTTTAATTTTTAAAATTTTAATTGCATTGCAATTAAAATATTGCTTGCATCATTTCTACTCTATGGAATTTATTGATATTTTCTTTATATTCTAATATGTGGTCAATTTCTATGTGTCCTGTGTTTAACTGAGATTAAATTAAATTATATCCTCTAATATTGGGCATTTTGTGCTGGTATATTTATTTTATAAGATCTATGATCTTTTTATAATATTGTTTAAGTCTTTTACATTTCTGTTTATTTTTTGTTCTTTTAACTTTTGTTGGACTGATAGTAGTATTGTTAAGTTCTTCTCGTGTGTGTGTGTGTGTGTGTGTGTTTGTGTGTGTGTATAAGAATAATAGGGGCGCCTGGGTGGCTTAGTCGGTTAAGCGTCCGACTTTCACTTAGGTCATGATCTCGCGGTTCGTGGGTTCGAGCCCCGCGTCGGGCTCTGTGCTGACTGCCAGCTCAGAGCCTGGAGCCTGTTTCAGTCTGTGACTCCCTCTCTCTCTGACCCTCCCCTGCTCACGCTGTCTCTCTCTCTCTCTCTTCTATAAATAAATAAAAAACATTAAAAAAAATTTAAAAAAAAGAATAACAATGACTCCTTTCTTTGGTTACTTTCTCTTTGAGGTATAATTTTCTTATCTTTTAAGTTTTAGTCTTTTGAGAGTCACTTTGCCTCTTGAATAGAGTATTGATATGGGTTTAACTTTGTGAGTCAATTTAGTTTTTTTCTTTATTTTATGTGTCAATTCACTTTCTCATTTATTGATATAACAGATATGCTTAGTTTTAATTCTATAATGATACTTTTTGTTATGATAATTTTTACCTTCATGTTACATATACTGTGTTTCTCTATGTGGTTTGTTTTCTTTGTCCCAATGTTGTTGCTCTGGTATTTAGGAAGTATATATTTTTATTCAATTGGCTTTGTTTATAAAATTATCTAGAGATCTTATCCTTTTTCCCTGCTTAAACTTTTAACACTGGGTTTTGCACTTGTAAAAATATCGCTGGACTCTTCTATGAACTGAAATATGTCTTCCCCAAATTTGCACACTGAAATTCCCAACCTCAGTGTGATGATATTTGGAAATGGGGCCTTTGGGAGATACTTAGTCCTACATGAGGTCATGAGGTGGGTGCTTCATGATGAGATTAATGCCCTTAGAATAAGATACCCCATGGGACATCAGGGTAGCTCAGTTGGTTAAGCGTCTGACTTTGGCTCAGGTCATGATCTCAGGGTTTGTGAGTTTGAGCCCCATATCAGGTTCTGTGCTGATACCTGAGAGCCTAGAGCCTGATTCAGATTCTGTGTCTTCCTCTCTCTCTGCCCCTCCCCCATTCATGCTGTTTCTCTCTCTCTCAGTAATAAATAAACTATAAAAAAAAGAAAGAAAGAAAAAGAGACACCACAGAACTCCCTTTGCAGGATAAGGACATAGCAAGAAGGTGAGCATCTGCAGCCAGGAAGAGCCAGTCTCCAGAACTTTAAGAAAGTATATTTCTGTTGCTTAAGTTCTCCAGTCTATGGTATTTCTGTGATTGTACCCCAAGCTAACAAAGAGATACTCTCCTATGCCTATGTAAAGATTCCTGAGCTTATTTGACTTTTTCCTTCCTTATCTCTCCTTCCACATTTTTAGTTGTATCAAGTATACCTTGTCAGTTTCTGTATCAGTTGTTATATTGGCTCTAACCTTTCTTCCAAACATCAGTCTTTGATCTGTAACTATATTCAATGCACACATTTTGCTAAAATGTCCAATATCATCTCTTCGTTCGCTGAAGCTCATTTTCTAGAAGATTTCTCAGGAGGATTCTAAATACAGTTCTTCTTGTGCTCTTGTATGTTCATTGGCTAGCTTCCTAAAGAAAGATCCTTGACTTGAAATTTGGTTATTTATGAAATCATTGGGTCATTCTTCTATGTATTTGAATTCCTTGTTGATTTGCATTGCCTATTTCTGTCAAGAATCAAGGAATCTGACACCAGTCAGATTCTGTTCCCTTTTGATAGTAAACATGGTCTTTTTGCTTGAAGTCTGTAAACTCTGTTTTCTTTATTGCCTATCAGGTTTTTTTTTATACATTTTTTTAAAAATATTTTTATTTATTTCTAGGGGAGAGAGAGAGACAGCGTGAGCAGGGGAGGGTCAGAGAGAGAGGGAGTCACAGACTGAAACAGGCTCCAGGCTCTGAGCTGGCAGTCAGCACAGAGCCCGACGCGGGGCTCGAACCCACGAACTGCGAGATCATGACCTAAGTGAAAGTCGGACGCTTAACCGACTAAGCCACCCAGGCGCCCCTATTGCCTATCAGTTTTGATAGGACTCATCAAAGTGTTGGAGTTTAAGCTTTTAGGTTAATGTTCACTCTTAGATTCATAAGCTTTCTCAATGTGCAGATTCAGGTATACTTTTATTTATTGCATGCTTTTTTATAGATTATATAGTACATGCTATTCTTTTCCATTTTACTTTTCAGAGTCTAAATATATACATAAAGGTGTGTTTGCATGTGGGGTGTGTGTGTGTGTGTGTGTGTGTGTGTGTGTGTAGATAGAGCATTGGAAGGACAAAAATCAAGGGGAGTCAAACAATCTGAAAGAAAATGTTAGATAAAAAAGATATTCAAAGTCAGTTTTACTATACTTGAAAATTATTACATAGAATGTCTAATTCAGAATATTTTTAGTTTTGGAGTATTACTCTTCTTTATGGTTGCCTTTTCTGGGGGGAGCAGGGGTAGATTTTTATCAGCTTTTTTTTTTTTCAAGCATGAATTCTCCAATTCCAATCTAACATCCTGAGTTCATTTTGGGTTTCTACCTTTCCTTATTTTTAACTTTTTTCCCAGTTCATAGACAAATCATGGACAACCTGGTTCTCATTACTTAAAATACAAATATTAATTTGCTTGATGCTAGTCTACATATTAATCCATGTAGTAGCAATGTTTGATCCAGAGGGAAGCCTAGAGAAAGTTTGCTGGTATTTTTAGGAAGCAGAGAGAAGCACACAGGGTAAGAGCATGATGAATGTGTCGGAAAGGGGTAAAAGTTGATCTCAGAAAATTAGTCTAAGGCTTAGATTCAACTGTGAACCACAAACTGGTACAGAGATATGTTATAGGTATCAACTATGCTTTCTTACCTAGGATGGGAGCAGTCATGAGCAAAAGAATGAAAAATTAGAATTTCATAATATGTTTGTTTTCAAATATTATCTAGCTTGTGATTCATTTACTGTTAGGAAAATGGGAACCCAAAGTTTGTTTTGGCTCTGCTCCTAGCAGTCAGAATCTGTGCTCACTTGCCTCACATGCTTCTGTGGAAGTTTCCTGAGGTAATTTCCAGAGAACATAGTCGTTGTTTGTTTGAATATGTTTGGTTTTGTTTTTGAAGATGCCCTAGACAAATAATTGAATGTAATTAAGAAAGCACTTAACTTTTTTTTAGGTATATATTTCTGAAAATTATTTGACTTTTTAAAAATATAAATCTCATCAAGATGCTTCAGATCAGTTATCTAGAGCACACTTAGGGAAACAGTTGGGCAAATTCTAAGCCAAGAAGAAATTTCAGATTTATTGTAACTCTTTTTCAAGGAATAAGAACTATAAAAAGGCTTGTTGAAGACAACAATACTATCAGCACTAGGTTTGAGTAAGGAAATACCTTCTTAGGAGGGCTCAGCATAGATGGAATGTACTCCCCAGGAAAATTTGTTCCCTTTATTAAAGACACATAGACCCAACATTTGGTGAAATAATCTCTCTCAAAGTCATTGCATTCAATGAATTCATATGATTAAATAAATGGAAAGGCAAACAACTAATATAGATATATAATAACTGAAATAATTTTATTTAATTAAAAAAATTTTTTTTAATGTTTTATTTATTTCTAGAAGAGAGAGAGAGACAACGTGAGCAGGGGAGGGTCAGAGAGAGAGAGGGAGTCACAGACTGAAACAGGCTCCAGGCTCTGAGCTGGCAGTCAGCACAGAGCCCGACGCGGGGCTCGAACCCACGAACCGCGAGATCATGACCTAAGCGAAAGTCGAAAGCTCAACCGACTAAGCCACCCAGGCGCCCCTGAAACAATTTTATTATAAGCCTGAGAGTCTTCCTCTGTCTCTCTCAGATCTAAAAGCCAGTGTTTAGAAGGGTATTCATTTTCATAAACTGGTTATAATGTTTCCAAAGATGGCATTTATCAGGAATAGTCTAAGCTCTGACTCCCTCCACTGAATCAAAGTTACTAAAGCAACTGCATTAAATAACTTGATTTATGGAGAATAGAGATTTGAAATATATTATTTGACTGCTTTTCCCACCATAATTTTAAGGCCAAAATAAAAGGTAGCATTATGAAATTTTAAAGCCTTTCTTTGAAATAAGAGTCATAATTTTAAAAAGAGTATTAAATAGATTATTAAAAGAAGATGGAAATTCTGATTTAGTCAGTCTACCATTTTGCCTGCTGCTCTGCCAATTTCAGAGTCTTAATTTTGACTCTAAAATGCTTTAGTAAATTTTCACTTGCAGAATTATATGTTAATACTGTGAATTGTCATATAGAATGAGCATTCTTCAGAGTTGCCTTACTTTTAATGAAAATTTTAAATGACTTTAGGTGATTTGTTAATTTATTTACCAAATGAATGGTAGTAAAATCTCTGCTTATAACTTCTGACCTACATAAATTCAAATGAAATATGGAAATAAATGATACATTATAAATGATATTTAAATGTGTATTTAAAAGCAAATTAAAATTTAAATTATAAATTCAATATAGGTAGGGTTCAGTTGGTTTCATCAAAAAGAATAGTCCTGTCTATGTATCCAAAACAGTAGCTTAGTGATTGTCCACATAACTTGAAAATTTGTGAGGGACAGAAACAGAAAAAGAAAGAGATTGAGAGAGAGATTGAGAAGGAAGAAGGGAGATTGTTAGATCTGCCAAGGCACTGAGCATCCGTGTGCTGCTTCCTGAGGAACACCGAAGCAACTGACTGCTAATCACACACGGTTGTATCACATGTCTTGAATTGTTTAAAAACCCCTGTTTAAAAGATGCACTGAAATTTCAAAACCGATAGAAACATTGGTAAGAATCAAAGAAGTTTCATTATTTACTTTTTGTTTGCATTCAGTGAATCTGTAGGATTAAATAAGTAGAAAGGTAAACAACAAATATAAATATATAATACCTGCAACAATATTATTATAAGAGTGAAAGTCTTCCTCTGTCTATATAAAAATCCAGCTTTAACGTGTGTGTGTGTGTGTGTGTGTGTGTGTGTGTGTGTGTGTGTATGTGTTTTAACTTGTATGCATACAGATCTTGGGCATTGAAGGGAAAGAGACCAGGGTATGAATCTTTGCTCTTCCATTCTAAATGAATGCACTTGATAAATTCACCAGTACTTGACATCACAATCTCCACACCTTACCTCAAAATGTTGCAGAATATCCTCTCAACAAATATATTTTTGTACAGGGACTGGCTCACAGTAGCATGCAAAGTGGTATGAATGCATCCTTTTTCAACTCCCTGTTTGGTGACATCACATTGGTAGCTTGAAAGCAGCCTTGGGGTAGTATTCACACCCATGAAAACCAAGACATCACATTTCCCCCTGCCCAGTTTTCATAGCACACAACTGAATGGTTCATTATATGGACACAATGAATGATAGTTCTATAACTATTTTTAAACCATTTACCTAGTAGCTATATCTAGATTCCTTTATAAATAATGGATCTATACAATCATCTAAGAGATTTTGAGGTAAAGTAACCCTAATTTAAGGATTGAAGGTTAGTAATGTGTAGCAATAAAAATGACAGCAAGTATTTTGAAACCCTGAATATTTAAATGAAATAATCGTCAATGGTTCTCTTAATATACAGACACATTTATATAAATTAGACACTTTTCTAGTATAAATTAGACATTCTTCCTAGGACGTGATTAATATAATTTAATGTGTCAATATCTCATTCTAAATGATTTAGTTAAATTTATCTTTTCTTTTGGATTTCAGCTGTTCATGCTTTCATCCTTCTATGTATATTTTGTTGCATATTCCTTTGGAGACTATGGTTTTATGCTATCCTCAAAATAAAAATTCTCTAAATTCTTAAAACACAAAATAAAGCATATTTTAATGTCACGTTAAGGTGTTTTTTTCATGGCAAAAACACAAAGTGAATCAATTTCTATAGTTGCAATTGACAGGGCAATACTCTAGATTCCCATTAAGTCCAATCCTATAATGATGATAACTTTTTTTTTTACCTTTGCTTTGTATCGTGCTGTGAATTTCAATAGAAATCCTAGTTCCAAATATGCTTAATGGATTTTTTTTCCTGCAACATACGCATTTAGTTATGAGTGGGTAACTCTATGTACTAGCTTTCAAAGAAGGATAAAATATTGTAGATTATTGTTATTATTTCAATGAATTGTGTGAATTGTACTTGGAGGTAGAATCAGAAGAACAGTGAAAGTACATAAAAGAAAAATAAATCAAGTAAAATATATAGCACTGTGCAAAGTAAGGTTCTTTGCTCATGAAAGGAAAATACATACCCTTTCCTGGTGATTTTTCTCTGTTGTTAAAAAGTAAGTTGTTGATATCCATGTGTGCTTGCCATAAAATGCCTTTTTAATACATTATCTTTCCTTAGCCACTTTTGTTGTTTTTCCATATTCTTCATAATGTGAGATTCAATTGTTAGCTCTAAATGAAAAGTTTGCAATGGCAATGCTAATTTACTTGTCTAGGTTTGTAAGACCTTGGATTTGCAATAAAATTGCTGTGGCTGCAAATAAGTGGGTGCAATATAAGGGTACACTTCCACCTCAAAAATAATTGCAAAGTATTTTGGAAAGTTTTTTATTATATTTTAGTAGTCATATTTGACCTTGACCTTCTGTTCAGAAACTTTTAGAGTAGGCAAATACCTCTATCTCAATGAGTGCCACTGAAATAAATATCAATCTGGATTTAGTCTTCGAAGCCATTTCATTTGCTTTGAGTTTCTTAATCCAGTAAGTTATTTGTCAAGTAAAGGAATCATTATATACTTAAATATTTGGTCTTGAAAAAGATGGCATAAAGATTTTTGCTTTCAGTCCAATAGAGAAACTTACACTGGATTAGCCCTTCCACCATAAATAGCTAAAAATTAAATAAAATTTTAAAAAAATTGTTAGTTTTTTACACTGTGTTAAAGAGAGCACTGGATCATAGTTTTAAGGTGTAATTTAGCAGCCAGATTACTATTTGCCAGTAGCCACAGGAGAGGAAGAGAATTGACTTCACAGGAATATAGGGAAATTTTGTAGAAAGATAAACATGTTCTAATTAACTTTGTTGGCTGTTACAGAACTATGTACATTAGCCACGATTGATAAATTATATATACAAAGTTGAATTATTTTATTGCATGTAAATTATATTTTGATGAAATAATATAAAATCATTTATCATAGACCTAAATATAAAAAGCCAAACCTATGTCATATCTAGACAGATGTATTTGAATCAACCATCCTTATCTTGCAATAACACATTTTTCTTAGATAGCACAAGCAGACACAAATACACTATAGGTAAAAATAAACAGTCATTTTTAAATTGAATTTTCTCAAAAATAAATACCTGCTCTTAAAACATTATAAAAATGAAAAACCAAGTCTTTCAGCTCAAAGAAAAGAAATACAAATGTGTATATATACATCTATATCTATATCCACCTATTTCTATGAATAGGATAAAGCACTTTTATTTTTCAAAGATTTTACACCACAATAATAAGACAAAGATCTCATGTTTAAAATAGAGAAAAAGCGCAGCAGGCGTTTCAAAAAAATAAAGGTAATATACTAACAGCCAATAAACAAAACTAAATTAAATGGTTCAATAATTTTTGCCATCAAGGAAATTCAAATTAAACCATGATTAGTTGTTATTATGACCCTCTAGAATGACTAAAATAGAAAAGACTGGTAATACCAAGTGTTGGGGGAAATCATACTCGAAAATATATGCTAAGAGTTTAAAATGCTAGAACCACTTTTGAAAACTGTTGACAGTTTCTTACTAATTTAAACATAAATTTCCAAGAGAAATAAAAATCTATATTTACACAAAAGACCCTTACTGAAATATTCATATAAACTTATAATATCTCAGACATGGAAAAAAAATCCATGTATCTGAATATCTTTGTAATGGGTGTTTATATATGACTGTGTTTTTGAAAACAGAATGTGAACAGATATCCAGTCTGTCTCTCATACCATTGCTATTGGGAACCGTGGTCCATTGCCTACCATCTATTTGTTCTTTTACTTCTTTACTTGGGAAACTTCAGGTAATGAAGAAAAGAGATTTTCATAGAGAACTTCAGAAATCTCCAGATGGCCTCCCTTGAGTCCTTATCTGAATACTCACCAGTGCAAATATATAAAGAAATTATGTGAGGCCAAAGAAAAAGTAACCCCAAAAGAACAGAGGAAGCAATGATTTCAGATAGTCCACGTTCTTATCATCCAGAGTGGGAAAGCTTATCATTCAAGGGGTATACACGACAGTAATAACAAGAGCGTTGTCTCCATTGTGGGGAAAAGAAGCCCTAGAATAAAGTCTGTTGTGATTCTGCCATAACAAAGCTTAAAAAAATTCTATAAGGAGGGGCACCTGGGTGGCTCAGTGGGTTAAGCGTCTGACTTCAGCCCAGGTCATGATCTCACGGTTTGTGAGTTCGAGCCCCGCGTCAGGCTCTGCGTTGACAGCTCAGAGCCTGGACCCTGCTTCGGATTCTGTGTCTCCCTCTCTCTCTCTGCCCCTCCCCTGTTCATGCTGTCTCTCTCTCTCTCTCTCAGTAATAAATAAATCTTTTTAAAAAATTCTATAAGGATCAATCTCTTCCCAAGTAATTTACTTATATCCAAGAAAACATTTAAGGAATATTTATCGGAGTATACAAATATCTAGCAACAAACAAGTTAAATTCAGAATATCTGGGTTTTGGGGCACCTCGGTGGCTCAGTTGGTTGAGCGTCCAACTTCAGCTCAGGTCATGATCTCATGGTTTGTGAGCTCGAATCCTGTGTTAGGCTCTGTGGTGACAGCTCAGAGTCTGGAGCCTGCTTCACATTCTGTGTCTCTCCCTCTCTCTGACCCTCCCATGATCATGCTCTGTCTCTCTCTGTCTCTCATAGATAAATAAACATTAAAATATTTTTAAAAAATACAAAATATCTGGGTTCCAGTAAAAAATAATATCAAATACGATGAAGTAAGAACATATGGCACATTAGGCCAAGGAAATAAATCTAAAATGATCCAAAACAACTGTCACAATAATACAACAGCCAGTAAAGTAAACAAATGTATTGTCAGAGCATAACATATGGCTCTTACATCATATGTAAGATGCTATATTATTAGTTGAAAATAGAATGGGATATGTTAAAGTTATATAAATGTAAACTCTAAAACAGCCATTATTACCTATAATGAAAACCCAAAAAGGAAGATGGAAGAAATATGTGGAAAAGAGAAAAATAACAAAGAATTAATGTAAAACAAATATTAACAGGTAAATTTAAACTCAAATGTATCAATAATTAGATTAAATGTAAATAGTTATTTTAAATGTAAACATCCAAATTAAATGACAGAGGTTTTCAGGTTATATGGAAAAATCAAGACACTACCTAAACAAAATTCACTTTAAACAAAAAACACAAATAAACTATATACATAAGGATGAATATGTGATATAGTATCCTAATGCTAAACAAAGGAAAGCTGTATGAATATAGCAATAATCTACACAAAGCCAAAATGTGTTAGCTGGTATATAAAGGGAAATTTTATACTGATAAAGAGTCAATTCTTTATGATGCCATAACAATCCTAAATATTTATACACCAAATTAAGCAGAATCACAATCCACAGAATAAAATCTGATAGATCCGGAAAGAGAAACAGACTTATCCACAGTGTTGGCCAGAGGTTTCAGCACTCTTCTCTGTGTGTAATGCAAAGTATATTATGGTTTTTTTAACCTTCACAAGCAAAAGAAAAATATATATCTTTTGTGTGCATATCTACACAATATCTATAACATTTGATGATTATATTATGTAAATCACATATTCTTTACTGTTGGTTTTCTTTGTCTAGACATTTAATCTAGACATATACTTCTAGTTAATTTTTAACAAATTTCATCATGTACATTCTAAATTATTAGAATCTTCATGTTTGAAATATTAAGAAGTGACAAGCCACATGAAACTAATATAGTGCAGTTATTACTGATGAAAAGCTAAGAGTAGGTTTTGGTGAGAAAGTCAAGTGAGGGAGTTAAAAGAGCTGCACAGAATATCAGTGCCAGGCTAGGGAGGCTGTTCCTTGACCAAAGTACAAACCTGTTCCTTGGTGAAAAAAGCAGGATGTATGTTTTCTGTGAATATGCAGAATCCAAGAGGCATACAGCTAGAGCCAAGATGACTATGCGTGTTCTTCTGTTGCCAAATTTACTGACCAGACAAGCCACCACCCCTTTCCTAAAACAAAATTAAGAAAATGGACAGAAAGAGGATAGAAGTGTTCCACTAATGGGCTTCATCAACATGAAGGAAGACATTAACAGTAAATGAGAAATACCTGTTTGAATGGACTTTCCAAAATGTCTACCATTAAATGACACTCAGAAATCGAGTACTTTTCCATTATCAAAATATTTTGAAATATGATAATTAGTATTTGGATTTAGCTGCATAACCCAGATTAGAGTACCATACTCGACTTATGTGTATGTAAGAAAATATTCTCAACTTTTTTTTCTGAATATATATAATTCAAATAAAGTGCTGGAAACACCATCTAAAAATACAGATGTCAATTACAGATGTTTTATTTTTTCACAAAATATTCTGAAGAAGATACACATATTGAGTCACTGAAATGTGTTTGACACAAATTTCTACTGGTAATTTTGGTATCAGTCTTTCTGGAATTAGAATATACTCGGAAAGGTAGTAATTTTACTATATTAATCAGTAAAGTGTCTGTGGCATTTTGATGAAATGTAATCAGGAGTGTAATGTGAATAATATCAGATGGATTCCCTCAGACACACACAAAAAAATAGCAAATCAAATTTCTCTTTTAACTAAATATATTGCCAAATAGTGGGGGCATCAACCAATTTTGAAACCTGAGTGAATATTGACAAAATGAAAAGGCACATGAGAAAAACATTTCATAAGGCCAAGGAATCTTAGCATGAAAATACTTTGAAAAAAATTGAGCTGAAGACAAAACCTAGGTTTCAAAGATTAACATGGAACCCTCAAGGATTGCCTTTTGGAAACTATCAGTTATTTGCATGTGCCCTCGTATTACTTCTATGTCTTCCACAATGGAGTAGTGGCTTTTCTTTGAAAAAACTCAACCCACAAAATGTCCAGTGCTTTATGTTTTCTTTGTCTTATCATGAAGTTTCAGAAATGATATTTAACCATGTCAAGGGTCAAGCTAAGCAGACAAAGTATGCATGTCTGTTTTGTTGAAAATAATTGGAATAGAAAAAGACAGATGGAAATGCACCAAGTGTTCAAAACTGATAAGGCTAAATGGATAACACAATGAAAATCATAGAGAACAAAGAAAGTAAATGAGCTCTCTTAATATGTGAGGAATAAAGAGACTGCCTGTGAATTGCTTAAAGGTTAAGTTGAAGAGGATAAAGCATGCTAAACCTGATATACGGAGAACTTAAGTCAATCACTGACTTTATTATTCAATTGAGAAAAATAAGGAACCCTACAATTTAGTTTTTGCCATATTTAGTTTTGCCACACACTAACTATATATATACACACACACATACATACATAGTGTATGTACCCACACATTCATCTTTGCAGTTAAAATTCCTTTCTATAGCATCATTGGCTAAATACAGTTTATTAACCATTGATATTACTTGGAAAAGTAGAAATTCTTAATAATTCCTGACAGTTTAATAAAATATTGGATTTTAAATCTTCAGCAATATAAAAATATTATGGTAATATTATTCCTTTCAAAATGATCTATTAAAAGTTATATAATTATGAAAAATGCCTTCTGTGAAAAATATTTCAGTGTGTTTATCTCCCTTAAGATATCAACTGCAAATAGATAATGTGGTAACACCACTATTCTCCTTGACTGCACAATGTAGAATGAGCAAAAAGTGTGCAATCATTTCTTTTGCCATGAAACTTTAAGCATAATGTCATATTTTGAAGCCAGACAAACGTGGTTGAGGTAACATTTATTTGATTGTATTACTGACAGTTGAAACAATATGAGTTCTTGGGCCCGACATTAGATTGTATGACACTGTGGACCACCTGTCAAAGCTTTGATTATAGTTTGAAAAAGCCATCTTCATACTGAGGAAGATTTTAGGCAGAGGAGGTGCAAATTCCTTTACAATGTTTTTATTCTCAGACCTTTAAACTGCGCAATAAATATAACTTTTGTTCATTTGAACACAAATTCAGTTTTGCCATTTGGGCCATTATATTTTGCTAAATCATGGTCCAAATATCATATAGTGATCTTTAATAATGCTTAATACTACTTGTGGACTGAACCATGTACCACTAAAATTTACATGTTGAAGCCCTAACCATCAGTGTAAGTGTACTTGGAGATAGGGTTTTTAAAGAGTAATCAAGGTGAAATGAATTCATAAGAATGGATCACTAAACCAAAATGACTGGTGTCACTAAAAATATTTGTTACTTTTTTGGGGGGTAGGGGCAGACAGAGAAGGTGAGAGAGAATCCCAAGTAGTCTTCCTGCTGTCAGTTCAGCTCACCAAGGGTGAGATCACGACCTGAGCCAAAATCAAGAATCAGGTGCTTAACCAACTGAGCCACCCAGGTGCCCCTGACTAGTGTCCTTATGAGAACAGACACCAGGGATGCACATACCTAGGGAAAAGGCCATGTGAGGACACAGTGGGAAGATGGCAAAACCGAATCTGCTGTCACCTTGATTTTGAACTTCTATCCTTCAGAACTGTGATAAAATATTTTTTTATTTAAGCTTCCTAGTCTGTGATATTTTGTTAGGATATCCCTAGCAAACTAATACAGTATTACCTATTAATCTGGATTAATTGATTTAATTTTCACCATGTCTGTATCAATGCTTGTCCTAAAATCAAACATCTCTACTGTATAGATAAGGGAAACTAGAA
Source organism: Crocuta crocuta (assembly GCF_008692635.1). Lineage (NCBI taxonomy): Eukaryota > Metazoa > Chordata > Mammalia > Carnivora > Hyaenidae > Crocuta > Crocuta crocuta. Next base: position 12,318 of record NW_027529459.1, on the reverse strand, counting down.
TAAAAAGTAAATCCCCTGAGTACATACAGCTAGTAAATGCACTTAAATGTAATACAGATAGCTGGGACATCGGAACGCTGGAGATTATTCATCGAGTGCCACTGTTCTATTCTGGATTTCCTGACTCTTCCATGTCTAAGTGGTACTGATATTCTCCTTTACACCCCCCTCCCCTGTTGTTTTTTCAGTTACAAGCTACCTCCTATTTCCTTCTCCTAATTCAAAAATAATACCTTTGTTTTCTTTTCATGTCCTACTATCTACCATGTGAGAGGAAAAACAACTAACTTTTAACTTTTAATTTTAAAATGATTTCAGACATACAGAAAGTTGCAAGAATAGTATAAAAATTTTCATATACTCTTCACCCAGATTTCCCCCCCTTCCCCTTTCTCATGTTTGAAAATACATTGCTGATATTGTATCTCTTCTTCTGTAAGTCCTCATTGAGTATGGCACACTTAATAACATTAAGCAATTAACACTGATACAGCATTTTTATGTAATTTGAAGACCTTATTCAGGTTTTGGCAACTGTCTGAATCATACGATTCATATCAGAAGAAAACCCTGGATCATATGTTGCATTCAGTTATCATATCTTGAGTCTCTTTTATTTTGGGACATTATTAATTTTTTAGAGACCATGTCAGTAATTTTTCATAAAATGTATTTTTCTTTGGGTTGTTTGATGTATCTGAATTAGGTTATGGATATTTTGTCAGGAATACCACAGAAATGATGTTATGCTGTCCTCAATGCCTGTGCGTTAGCACACACTATTGATGTATTTCATCACAGGTTATGTTAACTTGATCACTTTATCATGTTGCTCCTGTCATGTTCGTTCATTAGCTTCTGAAAAGTTACACTGAGATGATATAAATATTTTGTGACACCTCAAGATGTCACTTACTACTTTTAGTATCCATTTATGAGTTTTGCCTGCATGAATGTTGATACTTGCCACATGGTTTCTTTTTTGGATCTTTTCATTCCTTCCATATTATACTTGACTCTGAACTGTAAGAAAGGGGTTTTCCTCTAAATATAGATACATGAGGGGCGCCCGGGTGGCTCAGTCGATTAAGCAGCTGACTTCTGCTCGGGTCACAATCTCACAGTTAGTTGGTTAGTGAGTTCGAGCTCAACATCAGGCTCTGTACTGAGAGCTCAGAACCTGGAGCCTGCTTTGGATTCTGTGTCTCCCTCTCCCTCTGACCCTCCCCTGCTCATGTTCTATTTCTCTCTGTCTCAATAATAAATAAAAAAGTTAAAAAATAAAGCATTTAAAATATAGATACATAAAATATCATTAAAATGATTTAATATAGGCTGATATATTTAAGAGGTTATAATATTTACTGTCATTTAATTTGATGCTGAATTAAACCATATTTGACCATGGGAGCTACTTCAAGTTGGTTTTTTTGTCCTTTTATGTGTCTTAGTTTGAGTATTTCCTTACATTCATTCACAAATAATAAGATTATCCAGGTTCATTTACTTTTTCCTGCTCTAGCCTGGAAACAGGCATTTCTGCAAAAAGTCCTAGTTTCTATTATTCAAGAGGTAGTTTTTAGAAAGCAAGATCTGGCTGTGATCTGTCAGTGATTATTACTTGATTGTCTTTTCTTCTAGTGTCTCTCAGAGGGCAGAAACAGGAGCTGAGACTTCATGAATTGTTTCTCTTTTTTAAGTTTGTTTCTTTGTTTACTTTGAGAGAGAGAGAGAGAGAACATGAGCAGGGGAGGGGCAGAGAGAGAGAGGATCCCAAGTAGGCTCCACACTGCCAACAAAGAGCCCAACACTGGGTTTGAACCCACAAGCCCACAAGATCATGACCTGAGCTGAAGCCAAGAGCCAGACATCCAACCAACTGAGCCACCCAGGTGCCCCCATGAATTGTTTCTTTTTCTTCAGCAAATGCAATCATAAATTGGATTTTCCTTGCCAATATTCAATTTCAACCACTTTTTTGGGGACACCTTTTATTTCTTTATTTCATTTCATGTCTTTTTTTTTAGTTTATGTATTTATTTTGAGAGAGACAGAGACAGCGTGAGCAGGGGGTGGGGTGGGGTGGTGCAGAAAGAGAGGGAGAGAGCAGGGTTCATGCTGCCAGCACAAAGCCCCATGTGCAGTTTGAAATTGCAAAACTGTGAGATCATGACCTGAGCTGAAACCAAGAGTCAGAAACTTAACTAAATGAGCCACCTAGGCACTCCTCATTTATTTTCTTAATACTTCTGCTTCTTAAGTCTCTTTTATGACTTTTAATTCCAATCTTTTCTTCTTGACATTTGTCTTCATTTTGATGCAGATAAGATAAAGCAGAGCCTGACTCCCAAGGTATATTTGTGAAAGCTTCGAACATAAAGAAATTACATGATTCTTTCATGATTGAGAGGGATGGATTTAAATCCATATATTTTGACACGTAGTGAAGCATTTTCTCAGTACGCTTAAATACAAGCATTTCAAAACTCAGTCACTTTTATGGGTTGAATAAGAATTCACAGTGCCTTATTTAGAAATAGAGTCTTTGCAGATGATCAAGTTAAGTTGAGTTCATTAAAGTGAGCTTTAACCCAATATAGTTGTACCTCTCAAAAAGCAGGAGTGGGATTTGAACATAGAGATAGACATTTGTGCGCGCGTGCGTGCACACACACACACACACACACACACACACACAGAACTCCAGGGGACCATGAAGGCAGAGATCAGGAGATGCATGTACAAGCCAAGGAACACTAGAGAGTGTGTGCAGACCACCAGAACTAGGAGAGCAATGTGGACCAGATTCTCCCTTATACCCCTTACTAGGAACCAACCTTCCTAACTCCTTGATCTTGGAGTTCTAGCCTCCAGACTGTGAGACAAAAACTTTCTTTTGGTTAAGCCACACAGTTTCTCATACTTTGTTATGGCAGTCCAGCAAACTAACAGAACTAAAAAGTAGGATGTTATCAAATTTCCACACTATGCTACATGTCTATGTAGATCATAAATAGTGCTAAGTGTTTCCTTTCTATTTAACTCATTTTAAATTGTAGGGGGGAAATGATGTAATTCATTATATACTTAATGGTGCAGACATTTAGAATATCAACGATTAATACCGTGCTTTAGAATAAAAACAAACTACATCATAAATAAGCAATTAGAACAGTATGCCATTATAAGAAAAGAGAATATGTTTTTCTTGGGTAAAAATATCTATCTCTGGATTGAAAAAAAATTCTATTAAGTTAAAAAGAAGGATTTTAATGACATAATGTAAGTGTTTTCCTAACTAAAGGGAAAAATTGGCAGGCAGAGGATTTAGAGAGATGTGCACACCTTGATTATTTTGAAGGTGTTTCTAAATTTATTTTAGAATTTCATTTGATTTAATTAAATGAAAGGGCTCTCTTGACTCTCTGGGCATACCAGTGGGAATCAATGAAAGTTGTTCATCTTTTGGTTCTATGCATAAAATTTGCATGGTGAGGTTGCGTCTATATTTTAAAGATGAACACTAGAAGTAGAAACTGCTGTAGTGTGTAAAGGGGAATAAAATGTTCCTTAATTCCTTAGAGAATTTATATCCTATTGTTCTCCCCTCCTCCCCAGTTTTAAGAAAATATACCACCCTTGGCTTCCAGAATTTAAATCAGTTTTACATAGAAAATTTAAAAATCCTTTATTAAATTCACCTATATAAACAAACTGTTACAAGTTTATTGAGATCTCAGAAATTCTAAAATACCAGTGAATTTGTTGAAAAACTACCAAGGAATGGCTTCAGAAGAGATGTATTTATTTATTCCCATATTTATTCCCTAAAATTTCTCTCTGCATCATTCTAAGTCATTTTATCTTGGTAAAAATAATAGAAAGATTATTATAAGGATTTAATGTTTTAACATTTTCATAAGAAAATCAACCCAAAGTTTCTAAGCCATTTTATGAAATATTTACCAGAGTAACAGGGTTATAGATAAAGTGGTGCACATGAAACTGTTTGGTGAACTGTGAGGTGGTTTATAAATATTAGCTGTGTGATTATTTTCACTAAACTAGATACTCTCAGGAAAAACTCTCCACGGTCTCCCCTATGATAAGTGTGTGTTGCTGCTTTCTGGCATATTAATGATTTGCACAGTATTAAATTCACAATTTCCTTTTAGACTTCATGCTTCCCTGTCTTCTGTTCCCTTACTCAAGACCAGACTTTTCATTTTCTTAGTTGCCTATTAAATAGCTGTTTTTCCATTGCTACAAAGCTAAACTTTTACTGTTTTTTGAAGATGTTTTGGTTACTTCCTCTCCCAGCTCCCCAAAGAAAACTAAGGAGTCAGTATCCTGCCTGCTTATTATATCTTGCCTGTACCTTATTTTGTAATGTTTGTGTTGTAACCATCTGTTAACATGTCTTTCTCCATTAATGAATGTGTGTTATTTTAGGGTAAGAAATTTTATTCTAGTTACCTCTTTAATATTAAGATGTATCTTAGTGTTGCATAATATTCCACAGAAGAATGCTTATTGAATGAATTGCCAAAGTCTTATTTTTGTTACATACTAGCTGAAGATCACAGGCCATTGCATGTACCTCACTCATCCTTCACTTTTATAATTCCTCATAGCTAGGCCATTCCTCTCTTACAGGCTTTCCAGGCCAGTCATAGTTTATGATTATTAGCCTAGCATCCTATCTGGCTTAGGCTTTTCCCAGATTTATCATTTTTAAGGATCATACTTTTGATTAGTTACTTTAACATAAGTGGTATAGGTTGGGTGAACCTCTAATTTGTTTTTCAGTGTAAACCATTGTTTCATCCTGTTTAAGTCATCATCTTACCTAGTAACACTTGAGACATACTGCAGTGAATATTGTTCTCATATTAAGTGGTTATGATATCTGAAAGATGAGCAACAGTAACTCATTTCTCTGTTTCCACCTCCTAGACAGAACAGCCAACGTTTTCCTTTCAAGAACAACATGCCCATAAAATGTGTGCTCTAACAGAGGCAAGTTGGGAGCACTACCTTTTCATTCTGTGGGGAGTGGGAAGTTTTGGATGCCATTGCTTCTACTGGCCACCTGATTTACCATAGGGTTCAATCAGCTGTGCGATGCCTTCCATGGCCAATGCTTGATTCGATGAAAAGTCTATGAATATAGGGAGTGAATTATGATCAGGCTTGATGCAGTGGCTTAAACAGTATTACAGATCTTGATTTCTCTCTGACCCTATCTGGTTTGTTTCCGGTAAATTGAAACAGTTACCCTCAGACTTTCTTCCTGGTATCAAGATTGCTCCTGCTTCTAAATTCTTAGTTTAGAGAAAAAAGGAAATATTTTGTATAAATCTTCCAAATTTCTGAGATTTATTCTGAATAGGTAGGTTTTGGACATTCACCATCCAATATGATTTTTGGCTTAAGTCATACATATTCGTCCTCCAGAACAATCTGGGAGCAAATTCCCATGGAGACTTCATAAACTGACCTCAAATCATATCTGGAGAGAGAATGGATATAAGGCAGCAAATAAAAATATCTATGACACTGAGACCCTGAAATGTACTAGATGTTCTATACCTATTCGTTTTCTTTTTTTCTTTTTTTTCTTTTCTTTTCTTCATGCGAGGCCAGTTGTTAGGTCTGTTCCCAAAAATCTGTTCCCCAAATCAGCTTTACACTCTCTCACTGCACTAGTTAGACAGGTCAAATTCTTAGAGCAGTTTAATTCAAGATCTAAAGCCAGGCTTGTCCTATTCATTAGATCTAACATCCAGCTGTCCATAATGCCTTCTGGGGTTCCACAGGAATTATTTTTGGTTAAAAATAACAATGTACTACTATGGACATTTGAACAAAGAATAGTGTGTTTTTTTATAGGATCTTTGAAAGTTTATTTTAAAAAAAACCTTTGGCATCTTTCATCATTTAGTAAGTAAATACTGAGATGAGAATTTGTTAAAAGATTAGATATGGATAATTGGTTGGAAACGAGGGGAAATAAAAATACTAAATTATTAAATAATATTTTATTTTGCCCAAGAATGACAGATAAATAACTGATAAAAAATAGAAGAAGGTTATTACCTCTAATGGTTTTGCTTTTCTTGGAGAGAGATTTGATTGAGAATCCTAACCTGAGACCAAAGGTCTGCCGACCCCTAAGTCAGTATCTGACTTCAAGTTAGAAAAATACAGCAGAGTTCATTGGGAAACAATGGAAAAATGCTGTCTTTCCATGGTTATCTTTCTATGGTTTCTTTTTTATATACTTTTTTTTTAATCTTTGGAGAAGCATTTGTAGTCCTGCTGCCTGTAAAAGTGATGTTTGAATGTATTCTGCAAAAGTTGCAAAGCTGGTAACTCATAAAATATTCCTGAGGTTGGCAAGTTTCACAAGATGAAAGGTTCACACATCTCTAACAAGTAACTAAAAAGGATACTGGTGTGGCGAGTACCAGCACAGCAGTTTGAGGTGCCATGCAGGATACTGGACAAGAGTCTGAGTCCCTATCATGGATGCTGGAAGATAACATCCCCACCATCGGTGTCCTTCATTGCTGTGCTTAAGCTTAATCTACCCTGCAAAGTAATTGAAAATATGAGTAAAACAGCTCTGCTATTTCTTCCTTTAAAAACAGGATTACAATTTTACTGTGAAGAGGATTTTCACATTTATATTTAGCTCATGTTTGCTCTAGCTTGACAAGCAGGTCTCTCGTTTCTGCCAGCACTTGTAACCAAAGAGAATGATTACCACATGCAGGTGTCACTGATTGGTTGGAATTGAAAGCTGCACAGATTGGCTTGGAGGCCCAACCGATCACTCTATCCTCTAATCTTGGTTTACTTCTGCCAGATGCCATTAGAGAGCAGTCATATCTTTTTTGACTGACAGCATAGCTAACAAGTAGGATGAACGTCAGTACATCATTGGTGTTTGTGGGGAAAACATACATACATATGTATATGTATGTATGTTATATATAATATAGACATATAGATAGATCACCTATATATAGATTATATATATATTGATATCTGTATAGCGACATAGATAGATATAATAGAAACCTTATTGTCTGCAAGTTTTATCTTCAGGTATGTATGTTTTAAAAATATAAGTTATGAATACATTTTAGCCAACTATATGTTTAGCCAACTAAACAGCCAACTGCTGTTGAGAATTCTGTTTTCTGTTCTTAATCTTCCAAACTACCTTGCAGTAGTGTCTTCAGAAAAGGAGGTATAGAGAGAAAACAACAACCACAACACCTCCTATCTAATGAATAGGCATTAACATGTACGGCATAAAACTTTAAACATACTTACAAATAATTATAACCCCTTGCAGATTATAAAGAAAATCCTTACTAATTAAGCAGACTGTGTCTTCATTTACAGAACACACAGAAGCTCACAATGTATCTTCACACAAATATTCTTTGCAGTTAACTGAAGGCTTCAATTCCCTTTTGAAACTGTACTGACTAAACTACCATGCCTAGTAAGCACCTCTCTTCTGCTACACACCCTCTGGACCTCTTACTTCTCATGACCATTGCAAGATATTGCAGATGAGATCTTAGGATGTCTTTATCTGTAAAAAGATAGAACACAAATCAGAAAACTACAGAAAAGGATTAATCCTTTCATTATCCGGCAGCTGCATATGTTTTAATTTGAACTAAAGTTTTAAAGTATGTGTACATTTTTTTTTGTTTATACCTCCTACTTTAAACTACTTCTTCAATTAACTGACCAAACAGTTATCTCAATCAAGTAAGATAAGACGGTTCCTATTATGGAGGTATTATGAATTTGGCCTAAAACATAGATCTTGTTAAGTATAATATGGTGATGGCAGTGAGAGATATATTTGATCTCAATATTTTAAACATGTGTCTTTAATTCCTCTAAGTCAGAATTTTCCTTACTTAGAAACTAAATATATAGAAAATTCCAAGTATAAGGTGCCTCAGTAGGTTAAGCATCCAACATTAGCTCAGGTCATGATCTCGTGGTTCATGAGTTCCAGTCCCACATGGGGTTCTCTGCTGTCAACAAGGACACCACTTTGGATCCTCTGTCTCCCTCTCTCTGCCCCTTCTCAGTGCATGTGCTCTCTCTGTCTCTTTCAAAACTAAATAAACATTAAAAGAAAGAAAATTCCAAGTGCAAATAATAATAGGGTAGGAGAGACTGAACTTCTATTTGCCAAGATTTTGGAGACATGTTAAAACTACCTACAACTGCCCCATTGCCTCAAATGATACTTGAGAATTTTAAAAATTCTCAAGATTAATTGAAAGATTAATTCCATTGTGTTGCAAATCTTTCTTATATGAATGAGAAATAAATGAATCAGAGGTTCAAGGTTGGTTAACAGATAAAAGCTCCTAGATGGCGGTGTGCCCAGAAGGCCATAGAACCCCCACTCCCCACCTCTCCATACCTTGCTAAATGTATGTCTTCATTTGTCTGCATTTGAATTGCATGGTTTATAATAAACTGACAAATAGTTCTTCAGATGCTGCATACTTGCTAAGGCATGTTGATTTGAGTGTGGGAATCTCAAAAGAGACCTCAGCCCTCCCTGTTAATAGGCTTTGTGGCTTTGTTTTCTAGTCTATTGTGAATCAGTGTCAGGAAAGTTGTATTTAAGATGCTGAAGTTTTATTGTATTGAGGATCCAAAAACATGAGCCAGGTTCCCTACTGTGTCAGAAACATGCATTTTAGAACTGAGTCTGGAAATTCTCTTAAGCTGGAAGTTTCATTGTGAGCAACATTAACAGATCAACATGTCCAATTTCTCATGGGAATTACTGCAGAGAATTTTGCTGCAAAACATAAAAGTGGCAAAGAAGAATGTAACAAATATGCCCTGTAATCACAGCAGAGGTGAAAAGCTGCTAACGATGCTGGTTACTTTAATAATGAGATGTTACTAACTGAGGTGAAGACAGAGAAGGGAATACAGGCAGTGCAAGTAACTGAGCATGCTGGCCCCAAACAAGCCTGAAACAGTTAAGGAAACTTCCTGTAGTATTCAAGAAAGAAGAGACCCTCCCTCCAAAGAATATATGGGGAATATCTGGCACTTCCATAGCGAGTCAAGTTGCTGGTAAAAACAAAAACAAAAACAAAACAAAACAAAAAACCACCAAATACGTAGCTTCACACTACTGGAAAAAATTATGGGCTATTTTGTGTCTGGATGTGATTCCTCTATCATGGATATTGGGCTTCTCTACTATCAGTGAGGCAGTAAATAAAACAAGACTGAATCTTAAAGACATAGATTTGGTAGAAGGGAATTAAGCTGTTGTTCTCTAGTACTTGACAGTCGAGACGATAGAGACCCAAGTAAAACCAATGTGAATAGAAGGACCATTGCTTTGAGTCAGCCATTATGAGGATCCAGATATAGATTATTGCATACCTGGCTCCTGAATAAAGATTTGATAGTAGAAAATATGCTGTCAGATCAGCTTGTTTTGGAGGGTGGCCAAGGCACGACAGTCATCATTCAGAGCACAACCTGAGGAGGGTAAGGATGCTGCCAAGGCCCTTGGGTACTTTACTTGGCTAGGCCACATAAAAACAGGTAAAGATGGATTCATCCTGGATAAGGGCTCAGACCAGAAATGTTTTCTCAATTTTACACCAGTCAACTATTCATTTCTGAACTAAAATATAATTGTAAAAGGCTCTATAAGAAATTGTATCCTTGCCATAACCACCATGCATGCTTTAAATGATATGATTGAAAGGAAATTGAATAGATTTTGTCCTAACTTCCAAAACTAAGTAAAAACATAAATGAATCAGTGAGTAACTACCTCTAATGAAGAGTTCTCATTTCTTTTTTACATTTTATACTTTACTATTTAACATTCTGTGAACATTCTTTAATAGAAACAAGTGAGAAACACCAAGCCCTAGACTTAATTGGACCTGGCCTGGTCGTCTCAGCCGGGCCCTGGTGGTGCTAGAGCCTAACCTAGCACTTATAGGTCTTTGAGACTCTTATTGAACATAATTTTTTTTCATGGAATCTCAAAATTAAGTAAGACCAGTTTGTAACCATAATGGATAAAGACAAAAATGAGACCATTTCATAACCATGTGTGAACATAGGTAAAGCACTGTCCAAGATGAAACATACCAAGTATAACCTTCCCTGGTTAATACAAGCAATTGCGGTTTCTTAATTAATTATAGTATTATCGTCTCTTAAGTCTATCCTCTCTATACATAAGATTCTTTGAGATGATCAATTATTGAATTGTCCCCACCTCTAGACAGTAGACAAGCCAGAGCAAAGTCCTGTTTCCTTAAACTCTTCACCAAATAATCAAACCCTAAATTGTGTAATAGGCTCTTTTTTTTTTAAGAAATGTTTATTTTTTGAGAGAGAGAGAGAGCGAGCGCAAGCAGGGAGGGGCAGAGAGTGGGAGGAGAGAGAATCCCAAGCAGGCTCTGTGCTGTCAATCCCAAGCAGAGACCAAGGAGGGGCTCAATCTCACAAACAGTGAGATCATGATTTGAGCTGAAATCAAGAGTTGGAAACTTAACTGACCGAGCAATACAGATGCCCTTGTAAATGGGCTCTTTTTAATATCCTCTGTGATAGTTAATTTTATGTGTCAACTTGTTTGGGCTAAGGGATATCCAGATAGCTGGTAAAATATTGTTTCTGGGTGTGTCTCTGAGGGTGTTTCTCGAAGAGATTAACATCTTAGTTCGTGAAATGAGGAAAGCCTGCAGATGTGCAGGTGGCCGATTTTGGGACTTCTTGGCCTTACTATTCCCTGAGCCAGATACTGTAATCCACCTGTCTGTCTGTCTCTGTGTCCCTCTCTGTCCTTTTGGTTCTCTTTCTCTTGAACACTGACACACCTTCTTACCAAGATATTGCACACTTCTCCCTGCCTTTCTTGCTGCAAGCAAGAATAAACCTAGGTGTGTTCCTAATGGTCTTTGGCTGATGAGCATTAACACAAAAAAAGAGGTAATAGATTGCAAGTGTTTAAAGATTTGATTAGAATGGGAAAATATATTATGTAAACCCTAGAGGAGTGCAGTGCAGGAAAATGGAAATAATAGGCAGCAAAGATCAAATTTCTCTGCTCCTAGAATATTACGTAGTACCACATTAGAGGGTATTGTGACTTATTGATTAAATTATCCAATTCAATAAAAGTATGGTGAAGAGATGCAGGAAAGCTGTTTCTGTATGCTCTGTTTAAATTACAATTAAGTTTCCAGCTGGAGATCTCCAAAGCATTGTAGAACCCTCGCAGGGATGGTATTTGCCTTATTCTATTTTGGGATTTTTTTTAGCAACATCACCTTACAGCAACAGCTGTTCAGGGTGCTGGGATTGGTATGAATTTTTTCTTCTACTGCTGGCAAGTTGAAAAGCTGTAAAATATTTTCAGTTCATTTCAGGTTCAGGTATCCCTAGGAGCAATAGTCTTCGCGAAATCGGAAGGGAAGGTACTAAAACTGTAAAACAGAGATTCAGAAACTAAATGCAAACCGCTGTTGGTTGGAAACTCCGACTGGGACTTTATTGCCAAACGCCAGACATTAGAAGATCAGTAGCTAAATTAGCCACAGTAAACATCCTGAGGGGCAAAGCTAGTGCCAGCTCACTGAGCTAACAACAAGGCACATGAGTTGATAGTAAGGCTGAGGGAAGACCTAAATAAATGTGGACAAATTCAGTATCTGTTTTTATATTGAAGGGCGTGGTTTGAAAAAAATATATATTAGAAAGATAAATTTACCTACACAAATGTAGAATGGAATTTTTGGAATGTTTATGCTTATGGTTAGAAATATATGTAATTTGAGTGCTAAATAACAACCTCATGAAAATTATTCAGAAAATTAATCTTAATAATCACACAAAGAAACTTTAGATCTTCCATGGCATTATTTATTAAAATAAGCATGTACTAGTCAATATTCCCCCTTCTCTTTTTTCCTTTATCTTTATTAGACTTTGCGTCATCCTAAATACCCAATTAAAAAAAAGTTTTACTGTTATAATGTACAAACCAAATTTGCAAAAAAACACAGTTTTATACTTGATGACTTTTCCCACATGAATTTACTTTTATAATCAACACTCACATCAAAAGATAGAACATTACCAGCATGACACCTCCCCATCTAGTGACTATTTTAACATCTGTAATCCAATTACTTTTTTTTTTAGAAGATATCCAAATTTATTTATTTATTTATATATTTATTTATTTACAAATAGTTTATTGTCAAATTAGTTTCCACA
>NW_027529458.1:6895-11241 GCF_008692635.1 Crocuta crocuta | reverse complement strand
CTGAGCAGCCTGGGGAGGGGGAGAGGTAGTGAGATGGCGCCACCATTCCAGATCCTCGGGCTCCTGCTCCTATGTTCCAGGTGAAAGAATGTCCCCAAGTGGAGGGTTCCCTTGGGGGAAGTCCTTGTGCTCCCTAAGAAGGGCAGTTGTTGGGTTTGTTTGTTGTTATTGTTGTTGTTTTGATTGATTTAGAGAGACTGAGCGTATGCACAAAAACAGTATAGAAGCAGAGAGAGAGGGAGAGAGAGAATTCCAAGGGTCCACGCTGTCCGACAGGGCCAGACACGGGACTCGATCTCATGAAGCGAGATCATGACCTGAGCCGATTTCAAGCGTTGGAGGCTTAACCGACGGAGCCACCCACCCACCCCAGCACCTGATACTTTCAAACCATCTCCCAACTCACACCCTGTAAACTGGTAACATGCCCTGTAGCCTCAGTCTCTTCTAATAGTTTCCTCAGCTTGTGCGCTCCCTCGGCAGCCCTCTCAGGGAGCTCCCATTGCCCCCTTCATTTGCCACTTCTAGTCCTCCTACCATTAAAACTGAAATCCCAGCCTTTGAAATCAATAAGGTAGAGTATGTCACCCAGAACCACTCCTTCCTGCACACAAACACCAGTCACAAAATCTCTCCTCATTTCTGGAAGGTTTTAGTTCCTGGCTCATAGACCCTCCCACATGCCTGCTGGTTTCAATACGTTCATCTACAATCCTTCCATTATCCTGTTCTCTCAGTTGTTTCATTGGTTCTCCTCCAATTGTCTCTTCACCACCCAATCTGATCATTCACTCTCATGGCCATACCTTAGACGCATCATTAGAAAATAACGGCAGCTACTCCATTATTAAAATGCTAAGTATCTCAGGCTCGCCCACCTCTAACAGCTCTGCAGCTCACTCCACCTGCCATGGCCATAGCCAGCAATTTCTAGCTCTCATTAGATTGAGACCTGACATCGATAGGAAAATATATGTTGTCTTGCCATGGAAAATTCGGCATGTCTATAGTGTGCCTGCCCAGGTTATTTCTACCCTTGTTCATTGTCTTTGAACTATCCTGCAACTCTTTCTAAATTGTTGGTAACTGATAGCNCCAAATCCACTCTTCCACAGTCTTCTCTATTGGAACAGATGGCAACTCCACCCTTCTAGAACTCAGAGAGAAACTCTGGAGTCACCCTGAACCTCTCTTTCTCTTACACTCCTTGTCAAAACCATCAGCATATTGTTATCTCTGTCTTCAAAATACACCACTGCTCCCCTCCTCCGCTGCAACTGACACAGACCCAAGCTGTCATTCTCTTTAGCCTGGATAATAGTAGAGGCCTCCCAACTGTTATCTTTCCAGTGTAGCTTCCCAGAAAGATCCTGTTAAACTATGTACCAAAGTATGCCCTACTCTACTCAAAACTCTCCCATTTACCACATCATTCAAAGTTAAAGCCAAATCATTAGAGAAGCCTACAAAGTCCTATATACAGTGGTCTCCCTGTGATTTCTTAGATCTCATTTCCACTACTCTTACCCTTGTACACTCCACTTTGGCAACATTGGCTTCCTTCTAATTCACCAACGTGCAGATCACATTCCCGACTCAGAAATCTGCTACTTCCTCTACTTACAACCGACTCCAACTCTACTGCCTAGAAGTACTTCTATGGTTCTTCCCTAACACTTTGAACTATTGAATAATCACACCTTTCTTTGCAGCCCTCTATGACCCTCTAGAGTAGATTGGTTGCAAATTCAGATTCTCCATTTTTTATCCTTTCCTCTACCCACGCCTTTTGCAATATAACCTTGCAGTTCCTTCTATTAAGAGCTGGGGTCAATTTGCCCTCTTCTTCAACAGGATCAACTGCGTCGATCATTACAACACATCAGATGGGGAACTGTGTCAGTACTAAGGTTAGGCTTCAAGATGCCTCATGTGCTTTTACTTTCTCACTTGAGGCCCTGCCACCTGTCACAGAAGCTGAGGATTAGTCTGCCACAATGAGGGACATGAGGCCCAGTTGCCCAGACAGCCCCAGCTGATAGTCAGCCAATCAGAGCAATGTGAAAGAGAGGTAAGAAATGTGAGCCTTTCTATACCAAAAGGACCTAGTTGACCTGTGCTAACTTATACACACTAGCAAGCCGGCCAAGGCCAATGAAGATCAATCAGGCCTGGTTCATATTAACAAAAATGCTCAGCCAACCATAAACATGATAGCAATAAAAATGCTACCATTCTCTGCTGTTAAATCTCGGGGTGAGTTATTACATGACAATAGCTAACCAATACACCATCTGATTTTAAATTTCTACTCACTCTTACCCCACGAAGCTTTGAATCCCTTCATTTTTCTTTATAGAACTTCCAAAACAACATAGTAAGTATTCACTGATACAGGTATTTATTGTCTGCCCCACCCAGCTGGTGTGAAAGCAGATATCTTTGCTCTTGTTGCATAATAAACACTCAGAATACATATCTGGGGCACATACAGAGGGCTCTCCTAGGTAGGCAAATGACTTCAGCTCATGTCAAGTTCACACAGTTCCTGTCTTTGAGCCCCAGGTTGGGCTCTGTGCTGACAGCTTAGAGTCCGGAGCCTGCTTTGGATTCTGTGTCTCCCTCTCTCTCTACCCCTCCCTCATTCACACTGTGACTCTCTCTCAAAAATAAACATTAAAAAAAAACTTAAAAAAACACACTGCATATCTGGAATGAGTTATATGGATACCTTAATATGGGTACTTTCGCAATATTTCTAATCATTATGAGAAGCTGTTTTGTAGGTAAGAGTGTTCACAGTACAGTGTCCAGTTTGGCTGTGGTCTTTCCTGAAGCTAATTGCATCAACCAAATATCTCAGAAGGAGGTGAAGAAATCATACTAAAATTCCTTGGATTTTACCTGTTTTTATACTGAAATGAGCATATTAATTAAATGTATTCTAAGGGACCCAAGTTATGGAGCACTTAGAGCCATGAGTCCCTTCAGTCACTAGATTAGACCTGAATGCCCAAGGGAAGACTTTAAAAAAAGAGGTGACAAATGGTGAGAACACGTGCTGAGGAACACTAGCCTATATATCTAGAGTGATGTGATCAACAAATTACAGTAGTGACTTTGTGAGAAAGTACACCTGGAAGAAATGGAGAGGAGAGAGAAGAGGAGGTATGAAAGGAGATAGAGCAGAAATCAACATCACGTATATTGGCCAGAAAAGTAGGAAAATAGGGTCCACGAAGAATGAAGTCAGAAAGGAATGCTACCTTCCAAGTAGGAGGTTCTGAATTGGAGAGGTCAAAGGTTTAATACTGGGAAAGTCCAGAGGTGGAAGGTGACTGCGGGTGAAGAAAGGAGGCCAAGAGAATAAGGAAATACAAGAGAAATGTTCCAGAGTCAAGGAAGCACAGGAAAGAGAGAATTCATCCATCAGGGTGTGAAATTCACCAGATCGTTCACCAAGGTAGAACCCTACTGGATCAACTATACCATCTGTCTATGCAAAACACACCAAGATCTGTGACACAAAAACTCCTGACAGCCACTCTAAGACAACTTTATGGCACTTGTATTTACTAACTTCCCACAAAAAGGGATCCAGAAAAAGCCATTCCCCTTAATTTTCCCCTGGGCCTTAAAGACGTCTCCAAGGCATAACTCAGGAGAGGCGGCTTCTCAGGCAGACCCAAGACGTGAATATTCAAAGCTGAGCAGGGAGGCAGCAGCAGGTGCAGTGAAACCTCTCTGACCCAGGGCCCTGGGGAGGAGGTTTGTGTACGAGGCTGAAGCACTGTGGGAAGAGAGCTATCATACTGCTGACAGTAATAAGTCGCCACATCTTCAGCCTGGAGGTTGCTGATGGTGAGGGTGAAATCTGTCCCAGACCTACTGCCGCTGAATCGGGCGGGGACTCCAGATGCCCGGGTGGATGCACCGTAGATGAGCAGCTTCGGATGAGCACCTGGTTTCTGTTGGTACCAGGCTACGTAGCTGCTAACACTCTGACTGGCCCTGCAGTTCATGGTGACCCGCTGGCCCAGAGACCCAGCCAGGGAGGCTGGAGACTGCGTCATCGTGATCGCCCCGCAGGCACCTGTAATCACGAAGAGGTCATGAAGATACATACNCACTTTCATTCCCAGAAACCTCCCAAGAAAAATGCTCAGCTCTCCATCAATGGTTTGAACCTTTCTGTTCCACTTGAGACAGACTTGTCAAAGGCTGAGATAGAGTGAGCATTTGAATTTGAAAAGAAAAAAGGGGAAAATGCAAGTTGTTGGATTTTTTAAATATAATTTTAATATTTTTAATGTTTTATTTATTTTTTTTATTTTTATTTTTTCTAA
>NW_027529458.1:0-6878 GCF_008692635.1 Crocuta crocuta | reverse complement strand
CTCCAGGCTCTGAGCTGGCAGTCAGCACAGAGCCCGACACGGGGCTCGAACCCACGAACCCCAAGATCGTGACCTAAGCGAAAGTCAGACGCTTAACTGACTAAGCCACCCAGGCACCCCACAAGTTGTTGGATATTTTTTAAAAAATGACAAAGTGCTACAAGATCTAATGGTGAGCTTCTGTTTGAAATTCAAGAATGTTGTTAAATGGGTTGAGGTTCCAGAAATGATGAGCTAGGCATTTCGTATCAATAATCCTAGTGAAATTATAAAATATGCTGCGAAACAGGGAACAAACAATGGAAGGAAGGAAGGAAGGAAGGGAGGGAGGGAGGGAGGAAGAGAGGAATGAAAGAAGAAAAGAAGGAAAGGAGGAATGGAAGAATGGAAGGATGTAGGGAAAGGAATGGTAGGCACAGAAGGAAAATGGAGAACTTTGGTCCAACATTTTATAAACTCTCTGACCAAAGATATTGGGACTCTAAAGCCATTTTTATCCTGCTGCTCTGTAAGGATTCTGCAAGCCCTTGAGTTCGGTTTTGGGGCTGTGCAGAAGGCCAGAGAGATGGGAGACAGGCTCAGAACTTACTCACTTCGGGAGAAAAGTGGCACCCTAATTTGAGCTAAGGAAAGTCCTGATCCTGAATATTAGTTATTCTATTTTTTCAGTTCAATATTTCCATTCTGTGTCAAATTAGCCAATGAGTTAACTCTAGGCTCTGTCTAGAAATTTTAGCTCCAGGGTGCCAGGGTGGCTCAGTCAGTTGAGCATCTGACTTTGGCTAATATCATGATCTCGCCGTTCATGAGTTCAAACCCCAATATGTCTCCACCCCACACTGGGCTCACAGCTGTCAGCACAGAGCCCGCTTTGAGTCCTCTGTCTTCCTCTCTCTGCCCCTACTATGGTTCCCATTCTCGGTCTCTATCTCTCTCTAAACTAAATAAAGAAAAGAAAATTTCATCCCATCCAATGGTTGGAGAAGGCAGCTCAAGGTTGCCTGTTCCTAGTCCTACTGTTCATTCTCCAGCAGAGGGAAGGGTGAGGGTGGGGGCGTGCAATTCCCTTAAGAAACTGAACGTGCATCACCATCAGGAGTGCCTAGGATTTTGTGGCTACGGGTCTACCTCAAGTGCAGCTACTGAAAGTCTTCCAGCCTTTTCTCTGAGTAGGGCGGATAAATGGTGCTTACTCGGTCAGGTGCACATTGCTGTTCTACAGGTGTCCATGTGGCTTCTGCACTGCTTCTGGGCCTAAGAATTTTCCTAAGACCCAGCTATACTCTGTATCGAGTAGACCCTAGCTGAGGATCCTTACCTCACTCTCACAAAGGGTCAATTGTCCCATCACTCAGCCCCCCCCAGTTTGCCCCTAGTGGTGGTTAATTTCACCTGTCACTTTAACTAGGCTATGGCCTCCAGTGGTGTGGTCAAATGCCACTTAATGTGTTGTTCCGAAGGTAGTTTTTGGTGTGATTAACTTTTAAATCAGTAACCCCTGCATAACACAGGTTACTCTCCCTAATGAAGGAGGGAGCCTCATCCAATCCGTTGAGGGCTTTAAGAAGCAAGACAGTGGTTTCCCAAAGGAGAAGGGATTCTTTCTTAAGATGCAACAATAGAAACTCAATCTCAGTTTCCGGACTACAGATTTCCCACTCAAGGCTGTAATATCAACACCAACTTGAATTTCCAGCCTGCCAGCCTGCTCTACAGTCTCTAGAATCGCTACCCCCCGCACTCTCAATTCTCACAATCTCTGTCTACACGGATATCTCATTGCTTGTGCTTCTCTGGAGGATCCTGACTGTTACCAGTCTTCACATGCCCCAGGTCCCACCTCCTCTGCCTGGAAGAATGCCCGGCACAGCACTCGGTTCTGCCTCCCCACTGTCCTTTCCATAGACCATTCTTATCACTTCTCTTACTTTTCAAAGCTCTCATGGGGCAGGACTCAACTGTATATATGGGAAATCTGGGCAAGACAGGGTGGGACATGTCTCTTCTCTCCAATTCTCTCCCCTCGGGGGAAAAATATTAAGAGAAAATCCAATTGTGTTTCATATTCTTAAGTTTATTTACTTATTTTGAGAGAGGGCACAAGGGACTGTGTCCATCCAAAGGTTCCTTTCTTGACAACCCAAAAGTTGAAACCTTCAATTAATCTAATAATCAGATATCCAGGTGAAACCTGCAAAAGAATTTGTCCACAACACGGTCTTGAATCCCATCTCTGAGATACACTCTGAGTACTGCTCGAAAAAAAGAAGAAGAAGAAGAGGAGGAGCCCATATCCAGAAAATACTACTACTGCTTCTGCTACTACTAATAATAAACAGCAACAACGACAGTCTATTGCCATGTGTTGACGCTTGAAGACCTACTGTGTGTTCAGTGGTGCACTGAGGCCTTGCTTGTCTACAGTAATCAGTCGCACAATAATCCTCTAAAGATGAGAGGTTCTCAGAGTTCAGTTTGTTCAAGGTACCAGTGCTTGTAGGGAAGAAGACAGGATAAACATCTGATCCTGCGTCCATAATGCCTACTCATGGGTAAACTCATTCATTTAAAAAATAAAGTGCCTTTACTGTTATAATGTGAATTTAAAGGGTACACCTGCATGAACAGGAGCAGATATATCTCCCCTATCACCACGAATCAGATCCAGAGAGACACAACCTCTCCAGCATCACATTTTTCCCTCATGCTCCTATCAGTCAATGCCATACCTCCATCCCTACCACCAGAGGCCACCACCAGCTTTCTAATTTCCTAACCATGTTGCGCAGACTTTTACTGTTCTTGTACTTCATGTAAATGGAATCATGAAGTATGTACAATCTGGTGTCTTGCCTCGTTGATTCAACATGTTCCTTGAACTTCCTCTACATTGTTAGTGTGGCAGTAACTTGTTCCTTTTCACTGCAGAATAGTTTGTTGTTACAAGAAATGTCACAATATCTTCATTTTTCTTTTTTTTTTTTTGAGTTTTCAGTGGCTATTACTTTTAACCACAGTATTATTTCTGTCATTTCCTTTTTTTTTCTTTACAAACAGTTTATTGTCAAGTTGGTTTCCATATAACACCCAGTGCTCATCCCCACAAGTGCTATTTTTCATTTAATGAATGGGCTCAGATTTGAACATGATATATTTACAGTTCTTAAGAATATGTTTTCAAAGTCTTTGGTGAAGTTATGCACTCACTATCCATGGGTGTGTTCTGAGGCATGAAAGCACTGAGTCAAAGAGCTAGCCTCAGCTTTGGTAGATACTATGGAATAGTTTTCTGAAATGGGGAACAGCTTTATACTCCACCAACCATGTATTATATTTCCACTTGCTGTAAATCCTTTCCTCATACTTGCTATTGTCAGACTGTTTATTATTTCCATATTGGTGGATCCTGAAGTAGTATTCTAAAATTTACATCTCCGTGATGACTAATGATTTTAAGTAATATACCATAGGTCTACTATTGAGTTGCTGTATAGATAGTTTGTTTCATGGCCGGTACTTCGTCTAGTCACACACACACATAGTTGGTCTTTTCTTTTTTGAGAGTTCTTTATTATCTGAAAATGAATCTTCTGTCAGAATGTACATGAGAATAGCTTCTCCAATTTTTGGTTTATATATTTACTTCTTAATGATACATTTAAAAAGGAATTATTAACTCTAATGAGGGATAACTTTTCCATTTCTTTCTCCTTTCATTTTGTGGGGGCGGGGGTGAGTGGGAGGTGGGTCTGTGCAACAGACCTGAGGTCTATTTTGTCCCATCTTGTTAGAAAATGACTGTATGCATGGCTCAGTATGTCAGAAACTTGCTTCCGCTGTTTTCTGGTACTCAGATTGAGGAGAAGTAGCTTATTCCCACCAACATATAACTCTCAGTGTCTGTGGATATAACCACAAATAACAATAACCTATTAGTTGTGCATGACTGAACTAGCATTGGTCCATTTACCCGGGAGAGACTGGCATAAGAGCCTCCATTGGCTTGAGTTCACTGATTAAATGGGAATGATGGAGAGGAGGGTCTGCTGTGTGCTGCTGAGATTCCCCTTTGCAAATAAGAGCTATACTGCTACAGGTGCTATGAGGGCTGCCTGCTGGCCACCCTCTGCTGGCTGCCCTCTGAGGACATTTCCTTTCTGAAGAACGACCTGGCCCAAGGTGACACTTCTTTTCCAAGAAAGACAATACTTACCTGATACAAAGGTATCAAGACCCAGCCCCCTTGCTCCACTCCACATCAACTCTGTAGAGAGACTGCATCTCTAGATCTCCCTGTGAGGTTGGTGGTGGCTTTTCTTGAACCCGCATCACAGTTCAGTTTCTCTATCTGTCCAATCCTGCTTCCTGTCTCTCCTTTCCAGTGATGTGCATCTCGAGAACACTCAGTAATAAAAAATAATCTGAACTTGCTCTCTCTCAAGTTGTTTTCCAAGGACATCTTGGGATTCCTATAGGGAATGGGTTTCCCATTGTCAGCCTATGACAAATGGATCAGGGAGCAGCACAGGCCAGAAAGTAGTGATAACCTTTCACAGGTAGAGTATGTACAGTTTCCAAAAGGGCCTACAGGTGCAGAGTGACATCAGAAATAGGGATCTGTAGGAGTGACTAATCGATCGTGACTTAATGGGGATTGAACTGATGTGTAGACCCTTGGAGAATTTCATGCATATGACTGGAAAACTCTAGGTCGCGTGAGCTGAGGCCTACAATCAAGCTTCTGACTCAGTGCCTGGACCTAAGCCAGTTCACGTGCCAGAGAGCACTGCTCGAAGGTGAGGCCACGTCCTCTTGAGAAACTTAGCCACAGATGTTTGGAGAACTTTTGCTTCAATATTTTCTGAGTGGAACTCAGGGAATTTTCCTCAAAAAAATTGTGAACTAGAGAGAAGAAAATATCCACATTTTCCCAGCCATGTAAGCTCTCCAAGTTTGTCTAATATCTAAGTGTGAATATGAATTTGAATATAAGCTGGTTATCAGAGGGACACCTGGGTGGCTCATTGGTTAAGCATGTGACTTTTGCTCAAGTCATGATTTCAACCTTGTGGGTTCAGCCCCGCATCAGGCTCTGCGTTGAGAGTACAGAACCTGGAGCCTGCTTCAGATATTATTTCCCTCCCTCTCTGCCCCTACACTACTCCCGATCTGCCTCTATCTATCTCAAAAAAATAAATAAATACTTAAAAAATTACAAAAACATATGACTACTTCATAAGAAATTGATTTTCTGTGATGCCTGGGCTGTCCGTCGGTGAGTGTCTGACTCTTGATTTCAGGTCAGGTCATGATCCCAAGTTGTGGAATGAGCCTTATGTTTGATTCCACGCTGATAGTGAAGCCTCCTGAGGTTTCTCTTCCCTTCCTCCCCACTCCTCCACCCTTTCCACTACTCATGAACTCTCTCACTCCAAAAAAAATAAATAAACAAACAAACAAAGAAACTGATTTTCGTCATTCTCTCCAAACATGGAGCTTTCAATGTATCTTTCTTATTTTCTTCCCTAGATTGACATCAGAGCAGAAACAATGCTCACACAGTTTCCAAAATGTTTTTTAGTTTTTTCATTTATTTATTTTTGAGAGAGAGCTATCACAAGCAGGGAAGGGGCAGAGAGAGGAGGGAGAGAGACAGAAAGAGAGCAGACTTCATGCTAAGCGTTGAGCCAGACACTGCTAAATCGAACTGAGACAAAATCAAGAATCAGATGCTTAACCGACTGAATCACCCAGGTGTCCCATGGCCTCCAACATGTCAGTGGCTTGAGGAAACAGAGCCACCATTAACAGCAAAGCCAGCCAAGCCACGACACTGATGATGATATACACCAGCATCAACATGAACCAGTACAAGCTCCTACACATATTCTTAAATGTGTCTGCACTCTTATCTCTGTGATTTCAGTGGCAGTAGGTAAAGAGCAGATTCACCCTAAGAGTTGATATGGTGAACCAGCCCTCTATCCCAGGAATAATTGCACTTAATCTTGGTGGATAATTTTTTTTTATGTGCTGTTGCATTCGATTTGTAAGTATCTTGTTAAGGATATTTGCATCTGTATTCATCAAGGATACTGGCCTGTAGTTCTCTTTTTTTGCTGGGTCGCTGTCTGGCTTGGGAATCAAAGTGATGCTGGATTCCTAAAATGAGTTCGGAAGTTTTCCTTCGATTTCTATTTTTTGGAATAGCTGGAGAAGAATGGGTATTAATTCTGTTGCAAATGTCTGGCAGAATTCCCCAGGGAAGCTATCTGGCCCAGGGCTCTTATTTGATGGGAGATTTTTGATCACTGATTTGATTTCCTCACTAGTTATGGGTCTGTTCAGGTTTTCTATCTCTTCCCATGTGAATTTTGGTAGCGAGTGTGTGTTTAGGAATTTCTCCATTTCTTCTAAGTTGTCCCATTTGTTGGCATATAATTTTTCATAGTATTCCCTGATAATTGCTTGTATTTCTGAGGGGTTGGCTCTAATGAGTCCATTTTCATTCATGATTTTGTCTGTTTGAGTGCTCTCTCTTTTCTTTTTGAGAAGCCTGGATAGAGGTTTGTCAAGTTTCTTTATTTTTTCAAAAAACATACTCTTGGTTTCATTAATCTGTTCAACTGTTTCTTTGTTTTCTATACTGTTTATTTCTGCCCTGGTTTTTATTATTTCTCTTCTTCTACTGGGTTTGGGGTGGTCTTGTTGCTCTCCCTCTAGTTGCCTTAGGTGCACTGTTAGATTATGGACTTGCGCTTTTTCTAATTTCTTGAAATAGGCGTGAAGTGCAATGTACTTTCCTCTTAGGACTGCCTTTGCTGCATCTCATGGAGTTTGGATTATTGTGTTTTCATTTTCATTTGTTCTATATATTT
>NW_027529457.1:0-751 GCF_008692635.1 Crocuta crocuta | reverse complement strand
ATAGATTTTGGATATTAACCCTTTATCTGATACATCATTTGCAACCATCTTTTCCCATTCTGTCCATTGCCTATTTGTTTCCTTTGCCGTGCAGAAGCTTTTTATCTTGATGAGGTCCCAGTATTTCATTTTTGTTCTTGATTCCCTTGCTTTTGGGGATGTGTCAAGTAAGAAATGGCTGCAGTTGAGGTCAAAGTTGTTTCCTGCTTTCTCCTCTAGGGTTTTGATGGTTTCCTGTCTCATGTTCAGGTCCTTTATCCATTTTGAGTTTATTTTTGTGTATTATGTGAAAAATGATCTAGTTTCATTCTTCTGCATGTTGCTGTCCAGTTCTCCCAGCATCATCTGTTAAAGAGGCTGTCTTTTTTCCATTGGATACTTTTTCCTGCTTTGTCAAAGATTAGTTGACCATACACTTGTGCATCCAATTCTGAGTTCTCACTTCTATTCCATTGGTCTATGTGTCTGTTTTTGTGCCAGTACCATACTGTCTTGATGATGACAGCTTTGTAGTAGAGGCTAAAGTCTGGAATGATGATGCCTCCCATTTTGGTTTTCTTCTTCAATATTACTTTGGCTGTTCGGGGTCTTTTGTGTTTCCATACAAATTTTAGAATTGTTCGTTCTAAAGAGAAGAATGCTGGTGCAATTTTGATTGGGATGGCATTGAGTGTGTGGATTGCTTTGGATAGTAATGACATTTTAGCAATATTCTTCCAACCCATGAGCATGGAATGTTTTTCCATTTCTT